>NW_025533470.1:1210000-1220000 GCF_020615455.1 Coregonus clupeaformis
GTCAAACACACCCCGGTAATGGCTGAAATATTAACTATTAATACCAGGGGCTAATTTTCAATGGTGCCCTGAGGACATAACATAAAATATCAAACTACAAGATAGAATAACCAGGTCATTACATTAGAACATCACAGGCATCGGAAACTAATTATTAAAGTAAATCATTCCGAATGCATTGCATTTATGCAAATGAGGCACATATCATGTTCTTTATTTTAACACAAAATAACAAATTCTAATATCTGAAACAATAAGGAAATGTATATATGAGCGCATTCTAAGAAAAAAAATAAGTGAAACTTTACAAGAAATGTAATACCTGAATTCCCACCAAAATCCCTGAACTCAAACATTACTTGTCTGTGCCAGTAAAATGTTTTATGTGCTATAATTCAATCAATATCTGATGGATTATTAAAATGTGAAAAGTTTGGAGGATCTTCATCCATTGTCCAACTGTTGCATTTATTAGAATTGTTTTGAAACCCTTTTAACCATTTCGATGACCGTTGCTAGCTGTAGTCAGGAACAACATGAACCAACGGAGAACCAGCGATCTAAAGCTGTGGCAGTACTTCAGCCAGACGGTGAGGATGACACACAGCAGCCTGTCATGAAAACCCTGGCCTCACCTCTCCAGGGTTTTCCTGGTCTGTCTGAGAGTTAGAGACAGACACAGACACAGACAGACAGACAGAAATCTAAATATGGAGCGCTGACCGGCAGATCATCATCTTGTCATGCTAAGGTCATTTAGCTCCAGCCTTGGCAGAACTCAGTCAGAACTAAAACAGACCTACAACAGAGCATAGAGTCCTGATGTCCAAAATAAGCTGGATATGTCAGCAGGGTGGAGTCCAGCAGAGCAGAGCAGAGTGGACTGGCTGGAGTACGTACTGAGGGAAGGTCCTTGGTGTTAACACAATCTCCCCTCTGTGCCCAATAACATGCTTAACTTAGAGCCTCTCTCTGTGGGATACATAGATAGATATTCCTGGGCCTGTTCAGTCACTACAGAGTCACTCTGACAGACCCGCTACAGTTATTATATTCCTGTTCAGTCACTACAGAGTCACTCTGACAGACCCGCTACAGTTATTATATTCCTGGGCCTGTTCAGTCACTACAGAGTTACTCTGACAGACCCGCTACAGTTATTATATTCCTGGGCCTGTTCAGTCACTACAGAGTCACTCTGACAGACCCGCTACAGTTATTATATTCCTGGGCCTGTTCAGTCACTACAGAGTCACTCTGACAGACCTCCTACAGTTATGATATTCCTGTTCAGTCACTACAGAGTCACTCTGACAGACCTCCTACAGTTATTATATTCCTGTTCAGTCACTACAGAGTCACTCTGACTATTATTCCACTAGATCACTCTGTATTACTGTTCCCTGTCTGGTGTGGTAAACCAACTGTCTTCCTTGGATTGGTGATGACACATTTATCATCAAAACACTGAGTCTGTTAATAACAGGTGTCTTTATTCTGGGTCTGTAATCCTGTCTGTTGTCCAGGCTGACTGTGTCTGTTGTCCAGGCTGACTGTGTCTGTTGACCAGGCTAACTGTGTCTGTTGTCCAGGCTGACTGTGTCTGTTGACCAGGCTAACTGTGTCTGTTGTCCAGTCTGACTGTGTCTGTTGACCAGGCTAACTGTGTCTGTTAACCAGGCTAACTGTGTCTGTTGTGTGTCTGTACTCCAGGCCCACTCCATGGACTTTGATGACACCTGGCACCCTGCCACTCACCCGTCGGGGGCAGTCCTTCCTGCCCTGCTGGCGGTATGCGACATGCTGCCCAATAACAGCAAGCCTAGTGGGCGGGACTTCCTGCTTGCGTTCAACGTGGGAATAGAGGTCCAGGGACGACTGATGAGGTTCTCCAACGAGGCTCACAACATCCCCAAAAGGTGAGGACCATGACCCCTAACCCTGACCCCTAAACCTAACCCTGACTCTAGCCCACAACATCCCCAAGAGGTGAGGACCATGACCCCTAACCTAACCCTGACACTAACCCACAACATCCCCAAAAGGTGAGGATCATGACCCCTAACCTAACCCTGACACTAACCCACAACATCCCCAAGAGGTGAGGACCATGACCCCTAACCTAACCCTGACACTAACCCACAACATCCCCAAGAGGTGAGGACCATGACCCCTAACCCTAACCCTGACCCCTAAACCTAACCCTGACTCTAACCCACAACATCCCCAAGAGGTGAGGACCATGACCCCTAACCCTGACCCCTAAACCTAACCCTGACTCTAACCCACAACATCCCCAAGAGGTGAGGACCATGACCCCTAACCTAACCCTGACACTAACCCACAACATCCCCAAGAGGTGAGGACCATGACCCCTAACCTAACCCTGACACTAACCCACAACATCCCCAAGAGGTGAGGACCATGACCCTGACCCCTGACCCCTAACCTAACCCTGACACTAACCCACAACATCCCCAAAAAGTGAGGACCATGACCCCTAACCTAACCCTGACACTAACCCACAACATCCCCAAGAGGTGAGGACCATGACCCCTAACCTAACCCTGACACTAACCCACAACATCCCCAAAAGGTGAGGACCATGACCCCTGACCCTGACCCCTAAACCTAACCCTGACACTAACCCACAACATCCCCAAAAGGTGAGGACCATGACCTTGACCCCTAACCTAACCCTGACACTAACCCACAACATCCCCAAAAGGTGAGGACCATGACCCCTAACCTAACCCTGACACTAACCCACAACATCCCCAAAAGGTGAGGACCATGACCCCTAACCTAACCCTGACACTAACCCACAACATCCCCAAGAGGTGAGGACCATGACCCCTAACCTAACCCTGACTCTAACCCAGAACATCCCCAAAAGGTGAGGACCATGACCCCTAACCTAACCCTGACACTAACCCACAACATCCCCAAGAGGTGAGGACCATGACCCCTAACCTAACCCTGACTCTAACCCACAACATCCCCAAGAGGTGAGGACCATGACCCCTGACCCTGACCCCTAAACCTAACCCTGACACTAACCCACAACATCCCCAAGAGGTGAGGACCATGACCCCTAACCTAACCCTGACTCTAACCCACAACATCCCCAAGAGGTGAGGACCATGACCCCTAACCTAACCCTGACTCTAACCCACAACATCCCCAAGAGGTGAGGACCATGACCCCTAACCTAACCCTGACACTAACCCACAACATCCCCAAGAGGTGAGGACCATGACCCCTAACCTAACCCTGACACTAACCCACAACATCCCCAAAAGGTGAGGACCATGACCCTGACCCCTGACCCTGACCCCTAACCTAACCCTGACACTAACCCACAACATCCCCAAAAGGTGAGGACCATGACCCCTAACCTAACCCTGACACTAACCCACAACATCACCAAGAGGTGAGGACCATGACCCCTAACCTAACCCTGACTCTAACCCACAACATCCCCAAGAGGTGAGGACCATGACCCCTAACCTAACCCTGACACTAACCCACAACATCCCCAAAAGGTGAGGACCATGACCCTGACCCCTGACCCTGACCCCTAACCTAACCCTGACACTAACCCACAACATCCCCAAAAGGTGAGGACCATGACCCCTAACCTAACCCTGACACTAACCCACAACATCACCAAGAGGTGAGGACCATGACCCCTAACCTAACCCTGACTCTAACCCACAACATCCCCAAGAGGTGAGGACCATGACCCCTAACCTAACCCTGACACTAACCCACAACATCCCCAAGAGGTGAGGACCATGACCCCTAACCCTGACCCCTAAACCTAACCCTGACACTAACCCACAACATCCCCAAGAGGTGAGGACCATGAACCCTAACCCTGACCCCTAACCTAACCCTGACACTAACCCACAACATCCCCAAGAGGTGAGGACCATGACCCCTAACCTAACCCTGACACTAACCCACAACATCCCCAAAAGGTGAGGACCATGACCCCTAACCTAACCCTGACACTAACCCACAACATCCCCAAGAGGTGAGGACCATGACCCCTAACCTAACCCTGACTCTAACCCACAACATCCCCAAGAGGTGAGGACCATGACCCCTAACCTAACCCTGACACTAACCCACAACATCCCCAAGAGGTGAGGACCATGACCCCTAACCTATCCCCTAACCTAACCCTGACACTAACCCACAACATCCCCAAGAGGTGAGGACCATGACCCCTAACCCTGACCCCTAAACCTAACCCTGACTCTAACCCACAACATCCCCAAGAGGTGAGGACGATGACCCTGACCCCTTACCCTGACCCCTAACCTAACCCTGACTCTAACCCACAACATCCCCAAGAGGTGAGAGCAGGATCTATCAGACCTGGGAAAATAAGTTGAGGTCTCGGTTAACCTTGGAGTTCAGAGCCTGAGTAAGGTAACATCAGAGTTGCTTTAAGAGGATGGTCACGTCTGAGGCCATATTTTACTGGGATGTTAAGTGGAACTGATTGGGCCTGTTTGTGTGCTATTCTAGCAGTACTAGAAGAGGTACACTGGGCAGTGTAATTAGTTTAGTTTAATAGAGTGCAGCAGGTGGTGGATTCCACTGAATGCTCCCACAGACATACAGCTGTTTATACAACAGTACCCCCTCTCTGCTGTTTCACCACTGGGACAATATGCTGAAATGATTTGCAATCTGTTATTTCCCTCAAGACCACTGAAATAGACTCTCAGGTTCTCCTCCCTACGCAGGCTGTATAAACCAGATGGCTGTCCTGTCCTGTAGCATTCTGTTCTGTAGACAGAGACCTGTCCTCACTGTAGACAGAGACCTGTCCTCACTGTAGACAGAGACCTGTCCTCACTGTAGACAGAGACCTGTCCTCACTGTAGACAGAGACCTGTCCTCACTGTAGACTCCTGTCCTCACTGTAGACTCCTGTCCTCACTGTCGACAGAGACCTGTCCTCACTGTAGACTCCTGTCCTCACTGTAGACAGAGACCTGTCCTCACTGTAGACTCCTGTCCTCACTGTAGACAGAGACCTGTCCTCACTGTAGACAGAGACCTGTCCTCACTGACCCAGCACTGACATCATCATGACTGAGCTGTTTGCTGGTTTACTCAAGGTTACTTGCTCCTAAAACAGACATGTTTAGTTTTAGTTTCGTCTTCAGACCTGTGCTTCCTTAACATCTGACCTCTCTCTCTCTCTCTCCTCCCACCCCCCCTCTCCCTCCAGGTTCCACCCCCCTACTGTTGTGGGTACTCTGGGTAGTGCAGCAGCCTGCGCCCGCCTCCTCTCTCTGGAACGCTCCCAGTGTAGCCACGCCCTGGCCATCGCTGCCAGCCTATCAGGAGCCCCCATGGCCAACGCGGCCACCCAATCTAAACCCCTCCACATCGGCAACGCGGCGCGGCTGGGGCTGGAGGCAGCTCTACTGGCCTCTAGAGGTCTGGAGGCCTCACCCAGGGTCCTGGATGACACCGCCGGGGTGGCAGGGTTCAGCGCCTTCTACGAGGACTACGCCCCACGACCTTTGACCTCCCCAGAGGAGGAGTTGCGGTTCCTCCTGGAGGACCAGGACATAGCGTTCAAGAGGTTCCCGGCCCACCTGGGGATGCACTGGGTAGCCGACGCTGCTGCCTCCGTACACAAACTGCTGCTGGGGGAGCAGGGGTCAGAGGTCGTAGGTCAGGTCCAGGACATCCTTCTCAGGGTTCCCCGCTCCAAGTACATTGATCGTCCGTTCCCGGAGTCGGAGCATGAGGCCAGACACTCCTTCCAGTTCAACGCCTGCTCTGCGCTGCTGGACGGAGAAGTCACCGTGGACTCATTCTCCCAGGACGCACTGCAGCGCCCCGACCTCCACACCCTGCTGGGGCGTGTCCACGTCGAGCATCCCCATGACAACCCCGCTAACTTTGACCGCATGTACGGCGAGGTGCAGGTGACGCTGGTGGGCGGGGACGTCCTGAAGGGACGCTGTGATACGTTCTACGGTCACTGGCGTAACCCGTTGACCAATGAGAGCCTGAGGAAGAAGTTCCGTAGCAACGCGGGGGCGGTCCTTCCCAGAGAGAAGGTGGAGGGTCTGATAGAGGTCGTAGAGGGATTAGACAGACTGGAGGACTGCTCTCCTCTGCTGGAGCAGCTGCAGTGAAAACACACACACACACACACACACAGACACACACACACACACACACAGACACACACACACACACACACACACACACACACACACACACACACACACACACACACACACACCTCATCACAGCACTCCTGACCAGCTGATGTCTCTGCGTTTTACAACATCATGTTAACACTTTATACTGTGAGCTGAATTACAATGAAGAATCTACTTCCAATCTGAGGGAAGAGACATTTAAATGATTTAAAGAATCAAAGCTAAATGAAGTATCTACTTCCAATGAGAGGGAAGAGGGAGAGTGTATAGGTGATTAACTTTAGCTATAATTTACCATTTAGCAGACGCTTTTATCCAAAGCGACTTACAGTCATGTGTGCATACATTGTTACGTATGGGTGGTCCCGGGGATCGAACCCACTACCCTGGCATTACAAGCACCATGCTCTACCAATTGAGCTACAGTGGGCCACATTAAATGTACATTAAATGATCTAAAACAATCTAAGCTAAATGATGAAGTACTGTACCTTTTACTGTATCCATTTATATGACTCCAATAGGGTCACTACGTTCACTACGTTTACTTGACATTGTACAGTCCTGAGTGGATGGTGACAATGACAACAATTCATTTGAAGGATGGGCCTGTGTGTACATATGAATTTACTATGAAATAAGTTTGAAAAATACTGTTACTTGTTTATTTTCTTATTTTCTATTTTGTTAAACTGTATTTTATCCTTATTCTATACATGAATCTTCATTAAATAAAAATATAGAAAACTAAATATATCCTGTTTTGTCCTCCTCATTTATCAGAAGTACAGTTTTTACAACAACCATAATATCAGAATGTTACCTGACAACAACAACACAAAGATACAATATATACAGTACCACAGTCAAAGGTTTGGACACACCTACTCATTCAAGGGTTTTCCTTTGTTTTTACTATATTCTACATTGTAGAATAATAGTGAAGACATCAAAACTATGAAATAACATATATGGAATCATGCAGTAACCATAAAAGTGTTAAACAAATCAAAATATATTTTATATTTGAGATTCTTCAAAGTAGCCACCCTTTGCCTTGATGACTGCTTTGCACACAGCCATGCAATCTCCATAGACAAACATTGGCAGTAGAATGGCCTTACTGAAGAGCTCAGTGACTTTCAACGTGGCACTATTTTCAGGTCTCTCCAGAGATGTTCGATCGGGTTCAAGTCCGGGCTCTGGCTGGGCCACTCAAGGACATACAGAGACTTGTCCTGAAGCCACTCTTGTGTTGTCTTGGCTGTGTGCTTAGGGTCGTTGTCCTGTTAGAAGGTGAACCTTCGCCCCAGTCTGAGGTCCTGTGTGCTCTGGAGCAGGTTTTCATCAAAGATCTCTCTCTACTTTGCTCCGTTCATCTTTCCCTCGATCCTGACTAGTCTCCCAGTCCCTGCTGCTGAAAAACATCCCCATAGCATGATGCTGCCACCACCGTGCTTCACAGTAGGGATGGTGCCAGGTTTCCTCCAGATGTGATGCTTGGCATTCAGGCCAAAGAGTTCAATCTTGGTTTCATCAGACCAGAGAATCTTGTTTCTCATGGTCTGAGAGTCCTAAAGGGGCATTTAGGCAAACTCCAAGCGGGCTGTCATGTGCCTTTTACTGAGGAGTGGCTTCCGTCAGGCCACTCTACCATAAAGGCCTGATTGGTGGAGGGCTGCAGAGATGGTTTTCCTTCTGGAAGGTTCACCCATCTCCACAGAGGAACTCTGGAGCTCTGTCAGAGTGACCTGTGCAGCGACGCTCCTCATCCGACCTGACAGAGCTGCAGCGGCAGGGACTGGGAGACTAGTCAGGATCGAGTCAAAGATGAACGGAGATCCTTGATGAACAGAGATCCTTGATGAAAACCTGCTCCAGAGCGCTCAGGACCTCAGACTGGTGCAAAGGTTCACCTTCCAACAGGACAACGACCCTAAGCACACAGCCAAAACAACGCAGAAGTGGCTTCGGGACAAGCCTCTGAATGTCCTTGAGTGGCCCAGCCAGAGCCCGGACTTGAATCCGATCTAACATCTATGGAGAGACCTGAAAATAGCTGTGCAGCGACGCTCCCCATCCAACCTGACAGAGCTTGAGAGGATCTGCAGAGAAGAATGGGAGAAACTCCCCAAACACTGTTGTGCCAAGCTTGTAGCATCATACCCAAGAAGACTCGAGGCTGTAATCGCTGCCAAAGGTGCTTCAACAAAGTACTGAGTAAATAGTCTGATATTTCAGTTTTTCATTTTTAATAAATTTGCTAAGATTTCTAAAAACCTGTTTTTGCTTTGTCATTATGGGGTATTGTGTGTAGATTGGTGAGGGAAAAAACGATTTAATCCCTTTTAGAATAAGGCTGTAACGTAACAAAATGTGGAAAAAGTCAAGGGGTCTGAATACTTTCCGAATGCACTGTAGCATTATTTATCTGACTTGCTATGTACATAACGTCTAACCAGGTGCATTAAATATTTTCAGAATTTGTGTAAAACGTAACAGAATATCAAAAGTGTGTGAGACAAGGCAAAAACAGATGTTTAAAAAATATATAACAATAATTTGAAAACTGAAAACAAAGTTTACATAATTTTAGTGTCTACTTAATATGTAAAAGATAAACAAATAATCATAAAAATCTACCCGAGACACAAAAAACCTGTAGTTACAAAATCAATCATATGGTTACCTTAACCACCTGGCCATCACATCATTAATATGGTTACCTTACCAACTGGCCATCACACCATTCATATGGTTACCTTACCACCTGGCCATCACACCATTCATATGGTTACCTTACCACCTGGCCATCACACCATTCATATGGTTACCTTACCACCTGGCCATCACACCATTCATATGGTTACCTTACCACCTAGCCATCACACCATTCACATGGTTACCTTACCACCTGGCCATCACACCATTAATATGGTTACCTTACCACCTGGCCATCACACCATTCATATGGTTACTTTACCACCTGGCCATCACACCATTCATATGGTTACCTTACCACCTGGCCATCACACCATTCATATGGTTACCTTACCACCTGGCCATCACACCATTCATATGGTTACCTTACCACCTGGCCATCACACCATTCATATGGTTACCTTACCACCTAGCCATCACACCATTCATATGGTTACCTTACCACCTGGCCATCACACCATTCATATGGTTACCTTACCACCTGGCCATCACACCATTCATATGGTTACTTTACCACCTGGCCATCACACCATTCATATGGTTACCTTACCACCTGGCCATCACACCATTCATATGGTTACTTTACCACCTGGCCATCACACCATTCATATGGTTACCTTACCACCTGGCTATCACACCATTCATATGGTTACCTTACCACCTGGCCATCACACCATTCATATGGTTACCTTACCACCTGGCCATCACACCATTCATATGGTTACCTTACCATCTGGCCATCACACCATTCATATGGTTACCTTACCACCTGGCCATCACACCATTCATATGGTTACCTTACCACCTGGCCATCACACCATTCATATGGTTACCTTACCACCTGGCCATCACACCATTCATATGGTTACCTTACCACCTAGCCATCACACCATTCATATGGTTACCTTACCACCTGGCCATCACACCATTCATATGGTTACCTTACCACCTGGCCATCACACCATTCATATGGTTACCTTACCACCTGGCCATCACACCATTCATATGGTTACCTTACCACCTGGCCATCACACCATTCATATGGTTACCTTACCACCTGGCCATCACACCATTCA
>NW_025533470.1:1225000-1232500 GCF_020615455.1 Coregonus clupeaformis
TCCATATGACCATAATATACCACAACAAAACACAGTGGTCAGCTGAAAAAAACGAACATTCATTCCAGAGTTTGGTTAGACTTTTATTACAATTTTGATAATGGCACAAGTCATCCCACAGTCAGAGAGATCAATGATACAACAGAAACACAATCTGTGTCCAGTACACTCAGATCAGGACGGTCTCCAGGTAAACAAACAACAACAAACACAAACAACAACAAACATGATTGTAAGGGTGATTCCCAAATGGTTCCCTGTGCCCTACTTTGCACAAAGGCTCATTAGCACTATCAAGGGAATAGGGTTCCTTTTGGGAAGCACAGTTCATCAGTATTCTGAATCCCAGACGTCTCCTAGGCCAGTTTGAGCAGCTCTGTAACCATGACGCCCACCCCATCAAACACCTCATGTATGGGAGCGTTACACATGAAGGCGGAGGAGGTGACCAGCTTGTTCTTCACATCGATGTGGACCTCCCCCACTTTCTTATTCACATGTTTACAGCCCATCTCCGTCATGGCAGTTGCTGTCTGGGCATTGGGCCATCTAGTGGCAGGAGAGAGAAGAGCAGCAGGTTAAAAACAAACAGAGACATATCAGCACACACTCTCTCTCTCTCTCTCTCTCTCTCTCTCTCTCTCTCTCTCTCTCTCTCTCTCTCTCTCTCTCTCTCTCTCTCTCTCTCTCTCTCTCTCTCTCTCTCTCTCTCTCTCTCTCTCTGTCTCTCTCTCTCTCTCTCTGCTCTCTCTCTCTCTCTGCTCTCTCTTGTCTCTCTGCTCTCTCTCTCTCTCTCTCTCTCTCTCTCTCTCTCTCTGTCTCTCTCTCTCTCTCTTTCTCTCTCACACACACTCTCTCTCTCTCTCTCTCTCTCTCACACACACACACACACTCTCTCTCTCTCTCTCTCTCTCTCTCTCTCTTTCTCTCTCTCTATCTCTCTGTCTCTGTCTCTCTCTCTCTCTCTCTCTCTCTCTCTCTCTCTCTCTCTCTCTCTCTGTCTCTCTATCTCTCTCATACACACACACACACTCTCTCTCTCTCTCTCACACACAAACACACACACACAGACACACAGACACACACACACACACACACACACACACACACACACACACACACACACAGACACACAGACACACACACAGACACACCCTCTCTCACAAACACACACTTTGCCCTGTTCACCCACACCTGTGACACTGTAACCCACCTCTTACACTCCTTGTCCTGTCCCACGGTGATCTCACACCCCGGCAGGACCTTAGCAGCCAGGACAGGGGAGATGCAGCACATAGCCAGGGGCTTCCCTGCAGCATGGAACCCCTTAATCAGCTTCTCTACCTGGGGTTGAACCGTGTACTCCTTCCCCTTCACCGCCCAGTCAGACAGGTTTTTAGCCACGCCAAAACCACCTGCAAGACACAACACCGTTCAGTTGAGAGGAGCACTGTGGAGACGTGCTTCAGGGGGGAGGAAGTAGTGGTTGTGTGATGTTTAGGGTGTGATAGAAATGAAGTCATAGTGAAAGAGTGATGATAGTAACAGAGATATAGCATAAAGGAGTGAAGATATAGTAACAGAGATATATAATAAAGTATCATATTAATGAAAGATAAAGACAAGGAGAGTGTTAGCTATGTACAAGGTCAGTACCAGTTTCATATTATCAATGTGCTGGTGCTAGATGAAGGAGTTATGCTCACCTGGGATAACGAGGGCGTCGAAGGCGGTGACCTCTAGCTTGTCGAGGTCAGACACATCGCCGCGGGCGATACGAGCACTCTCCTCCAGGACGTTGCGTTTCTCCGCCGTGGGTTTCCCCTCACAGTGGTTCACCACATGCATTTGGTCCATGTTGGGGGCAAACATCTGGACCTGGGGTAGGGAAGGGAAGGAGAGGAGAGGAGGAGAGGGGAGGAGGGGGGAGGAGGGAGGAGGGGAGGAGGGGAGAGGAGAAGAGTAGGGGAGGAGGGGAGAAGAGGAGAGGAGGGGAGGAGGGAGGAGGGGAGAGGAGAAGAGTAGGGGAGGAGGGGAGAGGAGGAGAGGAGAGGAGAGGAGAGGAGAGGAGAGGAGAGGAGAGGAGAGGAGAGGAGAGGAGAGGAGAGGAGAGGAGAGGAGAGGAGGACGGTCAGACATTCTTTACAGTGTGAAGAGTCATTATCTTAATGTAGACTAACCCTACCTTAGCTCCAGTCCTAACCCTAATGTAGACTAACCCTACCTTAGCTCCAGTCCTAACCCTAATGTAGACTAACCCTACCTTAGCTCCAGTCCTAACCCTAATGTAGACTAACCCTACCTTAGCTCCAGTCCTAACCCTAACCCTAATGTAGACTAACCGTACCTTAGCTCCAGTCCTAACCCTAATGTAGACTAACCCTACCTTAGCTCCAGTCCTAACCCTAATGTAGACTAACACTACCTTAGCTCCAGTCCTAACCCTAACCCTAATGCAGACTAACCCTACCTTAGCTCCAGTCCTAACCCTAATGTAGACTAACCCTACCTTAGCTCCAGTCCTAACCCTAATGTAGACTAACACTACCTTAGCTCCAGTCCTAACCCTAATGTAGACTAACCCTAACTTAGCTCCAGTCCTAACCCTAACCCTAATGTAGACTAACCCTACCTTAGCTCCAGTCCTAGCCCTAATGTAGACTAACCCTACCTTAGCTCCAGCCCTAACCCTAATGTAGACTAACCCTACCTTAGCTCCAGTCCTAACCCTAATGTAGACTAACCCTACCTTAGCTCCATCCCTAACACTATGGTAGACTAACCCTACCTTAGCTCCAGTCCTAACCCTAATGTAGACTAACCCTACCTTAGCTCCAGTCCTAACCCTAATGTAGACTAACCCTACCTTAGCTCCAGTCCTAACCCTAACCCTAATGTAGACTAACCCTACCTTAGCTCCAGTCCTAACCTAACCCTAATGTAGACTAACCCTACCTTAGCTCCAGTCCTAACCCTAATGTAGACTAACCCTACCTTAGCTCCAGTCCTAACCCTAACCCTAATGTAGACTAACCCTACCTTAGCTCCAGTCCTAACTCTAATGTAGACTAACCCTACCTTAGCTCCAGTCCTAACCCTAATGTAGACTAACCCTACCTTAGCTCCAGCCCTAACCCTAATGTAGACTAACCCTACCTTAGCTCCAGTCCTAACCCTAATGTAGACTAACCCTACCTTAGCTCCAGTCCTAACCCTAATGTAGACTAACCCTACCTTAGCTCCAGTCCTAACCCTAATGTAGACTAACCCCACCTTAGCTCCAGTACTAACCCTAATGTAGACTAACCCTACCTTAGCTCTAGTCCTAACCCTAATGTAGTCTAACCCTACCGTAGCTCCAGTCCTAACCCTAATGTAGACTAACCCTACCTTAGCTCCAGTCCTAACCCTAATGTAGACTAACCCTACCTTAGCTCCAGTCCTAACCCTAATGTAGACTAACCCTACCTTAGATCCTACCCTAACCCTAATGTAGACTAACCCTACCTTAGCTCCAGTCCTAACCCTAATGTAGACTAACCCTACCTTAGCTCCAGTCCTAACCCTAATGTAGACTAACCGTACCTTAGCTCCAGTCCTAACCCTAATGTAGACTAACCTTACCTTAGCTCCAGTCCTAACCCTAATGTAGACTAACCCTACCTTAGCTCCAGTCCTAACCCTAATGTAGACTAACCCTACCTTAGCTCCAGTCCTAACCCTAATGTAGATTAACCTTACCTTAGCTCCAGTCCTAACCCTAATGTAGACTAACCCTACCTTAGCTCCAGTCCTAACCCTAATGTAGACTAACCCTACCTTAGCTCCAGTCCTAACCCTAATGTATACTAACCCTACCTTAGCTCCAGTCCTAACCCTAATGTAGACTAACCCTACCTTAGCTCCAGTCCTAACCCTAATGTAGACTAACCCTACCTTAGCTCCAGCCCTAACCCTAATGTAGACTAACCCTACCTTAGCTCCAGTCCTAACCCTAACCCTAATGTAGACTAACCCCACCTTAGGTCCTGTCCTAACCCTAATGTAGACTAACCCTACCTTAGCTCCAGCCCTAACCCTAACCCTAATGTAGACTAACCCTACCTTAGCTCCAGTCCTAACCCTAATGTAGACTAACCCTACCTTAGCTCCAGTCCTAACCCTAATGTAGACTAACCCTACCTTAGCTCCAGTCCTAACCCTAAACCTAATGTAGACTAACCCTACCTTAGCTCCAGTCCTAACCCTAATGTAGACTAACCCTACCTTAGCTCCAGTCCTAACCCTAATGTAGACTAACCCTACCTTGGCTCCAGTCCTAACCCTAATGTAGACTAACCCTACCTTAGCTCCAGTCCTAACCCTAACCCTAATGTAGACTAACCCTACCTTAGCTCCAGTCCTAACCCTAATGTAGTCTAACCCTACCTTAGCTCCAGTCCTAACCCTAAAGTAGACCAACCCTACCTTAGCTCCAACCCTAACCCTAATGTAGACTAACCCTACCTTAGCTCCAGTCCTAACCCTAATGTAGACTAACCCTACCTTAGCTCCAGCCCTAACCCTAATGTAGACTAACCCTACCTTAGCTCCAGTCCTAACCCTAATGTAGACTAACCCTACCTTAGCTCCAGTCCTAACCCTAATATAGACTAACCCTACCTTAGCTCCAGTCCTAACCCTAATGTATACTAACCCTACCTTAGCTCCAGCCCTAACCCTAATGTAGACTAACCCTACCTTAGCTCCAGTCCTAACCCTAATGTAGACTAACCCTACCTTAGCTCCAGTCCTAACCCTAATATAGACTAACCCTACCTTAGCTCCAGTCCTAACCCTAATGTAGACTAACCCTACCTTAGCTCCAGTCCTAACCCTAATGTAGACTAACCCTACCTTAGCTCCAGTCCTAACCCTAACCCTAATGTAGACTAACCCTACCTTAGCTCCAGTCCTAACCCTAATGTAGACTAACCCTACCTTAGCTCCAGTCCTAACCCTAACCCTAATGTAGACTAACCCTACCTTAGCTCCAGTCCTAACCCCTAATGTAGACTAACCCTACCTTAGCTCCAGTCCTAACCCTAACCCTAATGTAGACTAACCCCACCTTAGCTCCAGTCCTAACCCTAATGTAGACTAACCCTACCTTAGCTCCAGTCCTAACCCTAATGTAGACTAACCCTACCTTAGCTCCAGTCCTAACCCTAATGTAGACTAACCCTACCTTAGCTCCAGTCCTAACCCTAATGTAGACTAACCCTACCTTAGCTCCAGCCCTAACCCTAATGTAGACTAACCCTACCTTAGCTCCAGTCCTAACCCTAACCCTAATGCAGACTAACCCTACCTTAGCTCCAGTCCTAACCCTAATGTAGACTAACCCTACCTTAGCTCCAGTCCTAACCCTAATGTAGACTAACCCTACCTTAGCTCCAGTCCTAACCCTAATGTAGACTAACCCTACCTTAGCTCCAGCCCTAACCCTAATGTAGACTAACCCTACCTTAGCTCCAGTCCTAACCCTAATGTAGACTAACCCTACCTTAGCTCCAGTCCTAACCCTAATGTAGACTAACCCTACCTTAGCTCCAGTCCTAACCCTAATGTAGACTAACCCTACCTTAGCTCCAGTCCTAACCCTAATGTAGACTAATCCTACCTTAGCTCCAGTCCTAACCCTAATGTAGACTAACCCTACCTTAGCTCCAGCCCTAACCCTAATGTAGACTAACCCTACCTTAGCTCCAGTCCTAACCCTAACCCTAATGTAGACTAACCCTACCTTAGCTCCAGCCCTAACCCTAATGTAGACTAACCCTACCTTAGCTCCAGTCCTAACCCTAATGTAGACTAACCCTACCTTAGCTCCAGTCCTAACCCTAATGTAGACTAACCCTACCTTAGCTCCAGTCCTAACCCTAATGTAGACTAATCCTACCTTAGCTCCAGTCCTAACCCTAATGTAGACTAACCCTACCTTAGCTCCAGTCCTAACCCTAATGTAGACTAACCCTACCTTAGCTCCAGTCCTAACCCTAATGTAGACTAACCCTACCTTAGCTCCAGTCCTAACCCTAATGTAGACTAACCCTACCTTAGCTCCAGTCCTAACCCTAACCCTAATGTAGACTAACCCTACCTTAGCTCCAGTCCTAACCCTAATGTAGACTAACCCTACCTTAGCTCCAGTCCTAACCCTAACCCTAATGTAGACTAACCCTACCTTAGCTCCAGTCCTAACCCTAATGTAGACTAACCCTACCTTAGCTCCAGTCCTAACCCTAATATAGACTAACCCTACCTTAGCTCCAGTCCTAACCCTAATGTAGACTAACCCTACCTTAGCTCCAGTCCTAACCTTAATGTAGACTAACCCTACCTTAGCTCCAACCCTAACCCTAATGTAGACTAACCCTACCTTAGCTCCAGTCCTAACCCTAATGTAGACTAACCCTACCTTAGCTCCAGTCCTAACCCTAATATAGACTAACCCTACCTTAGCTCCAGTCCTAACCCTAATGTAGACTAACCCTACCTTAGCTCCAGTCCTAACCCTAATGTAGACTAACCCTACCTTAGCTCCAGTCCTAACCCTAATATAGACTAACCCTACCTTAGCTCCAGTCCTAACCCTAATATAGACTAACCCTACCTTAGCTCCAGTCCTAACCCTAATGTAGACTAACCCTACCTTAGCTCCAGTCCTAACCCTAATATAGACTAACCCTACCTTAGCTCCAGTCCTAACCCTAATGTAGACTAACCCTACCTTAGCTCCAGTCCTAACCCTAATGTAGACTAACCCTACCTTAGCTCCTAACCCTAATGTAGACTAACCCTACCTTAGCTCCAGTCCTAACCCTAATGTAGACTAACCCTACCTTAGCTCCAGTCCTAACCCTAATGTAGACTAACCCTACCTTAGCTCCAGTCCTAACCCTAATGTAGACTAACCCTACCTTAGCTCCAGCCCTAACCCTAATGTAGACTAACCCTACCTTAGCTCCAGTCCTAACCCTAACCCTAATGCAGACTAACCCTACCTTAGCTCCAGTCCTAACCCTAATGTAGACTAACCCTACCTTAGCTCCAGTCCTAACCCTAATGTAGACTAACCCTACCTTAGCTCCAGTCCTAACCCTAATGTAGACTAACCCTACCTTAGCTCCAGCCCTAACCCTAATGTAGACTAACCCTACCTTAGCTCCAGTCCTAACCCTAATGTAGACTAACCCTACCTTAGCTCCAGTCCTAACCCTAATGTAGACTAACCCTACCTTAGCTCCAGTCCTAACCCTAATGTAGACTAACCCTACCTTAGCTCCAGTCCTAACCCTAATGTAGACTAATCCTACCTTAGCTCCAGTCCTAACCCTAATGTAGACTAACCCTACCTTAGCTCCAGCCCTAACCCTAATGTAGACTAACCCTACCTTAGCTCCAGTCCTAACCTAACCCTAATGTAGACTAACCCTACCTTAGCTCCAGCCCTAACCC
>NW_025533470.1:1237500-1327500 GCF_020615455.1 Coregonus clupeaformis
TCGGCTAGGTGGGTCATATCTCAGTTATAGTCAGCTAGGTGGGTCATATCTCAGTTATAGTCAGCTAGGTGGGCTCATATCTCAGTTATAGTCAGCTAGGTGGGTCATATCTCAGTTATAGTCAGCTAGGTGGGTCATATCTCAGATAGTCAGCTAGGTGGGTCATATCTCAGTTATAGTCAGCTAGGTGGGTCATATCTCAGTTATAGTCAGCTAGGTGGGTCATATCTCAGTTATAGTCAGCTAGGTGGGTCACACCATATCTCAGTTATAGTCAGTTAGGTGGGTCATATCTCAGTCATAGTCAGCTAGGTGGGTGCATATCTCAGTCATAGTCAGCTAGGTGGGTCATATCTCAGTTATAGTCAGCTAGGTGGGTCATATCTCAGTTATAGTCAGCTAGGTGGGTCATATCTCAGTTATAGTCAGCTAGGTGGGTCATATCTCAGTTATAGTCAGCTAGGTGGGTCATATCTCAGTTATAGTCAGCTAGGTGGGTCATATCTCAGTTATAGTCAGCTAGGTGGGTCATATCTCAGTTATAGTCAGCTAGGTGGGTCATATCTCAGTCATAGTCAGCTAGGTGGGTCAACAACATATCTCAGGCATAGTCAGCTAGGTGGGTCATATCTCAGTCATAGTCAGCTAGGTGGGTCATATCTCAGTTATAGTCAGCTAGGTGGGTCATATCTCAGTTATAGTCAGCTAGGTGGGTCATATCTCAGTCATAGTCAGCTAGGTGGGTCAACAACATATCTCAGTTATAGTCAGCTAGGTGGGTCATATCTCAGGCATAGTCAGCTAGGTGGGTCATATCTCAGTTATAGTCAGCTAGGTGGGTCAACAACATACAGTGGGGGAAAAAAGTATTTAGTCAGCCACCAATTGTGCAAGTTCTCCCACTTAAAAAAGATGAGAGAGGCCTGTCATTTTCATCATAGGTACACGTCAACTATGACAGACAAATTGAGAGAAAAAAATCCAGAAAATCACATTGTAGGATTTTTAATGAATTTATTTGCAAATTATGGTGGAAAATAAGTATTTGGTCACCTACAAACAAGCAAGATTTCTGGCTCTCACAGACCTGTAACTTCTTCTTTAAGAGGCTCCTCTGTCCTCCACTCGTTACCTGTATTAATGGCACCTGTTTGAACTTGTTATCAGTATAAAAGACACCTGTCCACAACCTCAAACAGTCACACTCCAAACTCCACTATGGCCAAGACCAAAGAGCTGTCAAAGGACACAAGAAACAAAATTGTAGACCTGCACCAGGCTGGGAAGACTGAATCTGCAATAGGTAAGCAGCTTGGTTTGAAGAAATCAACTGTGGGAGAAATTATTAGGAAATGGAAGACATACAAGACCACTGATAATCTCCCTTGATCTGGGGCTCCACGCAAAGATCTCACCCCGTGGGGTCAAAATGATCACAAGAACGGTGAGCAAAAATCCCAGAACCACACGGGGGGACCTAGTGAATGACCTGCAGAGAGCTGGGACCAAAGTTACAAAGCCTACCATCAGTAACACACTACGCCGCCAGGGACTCAAATCCTGCAGTGCAAGACGTGTCCCCCTGCTTAAGCCAGTACATGTCCAGGCCCGTCTGAAGTTTGCTAGAGTGCATTTGGATGATCCAGAAGAGGATTGGGAGAATGTCATATGGTCAGATGAAACCAAAATATAACTTTTTGGTAAAAACTCAACTCTGCCGTGTTTGGAGGACAAAGAATGCTGAGTTGCATCCAAAGAACACCATACCTACTGTGAAGCATGGGGGTGGAAACATCATGCTTTGGGGCTGTTTTTTCTGAAAAGGGACCAGGACAACTGATCCGTGTAAAGGAAAGAATGAATGGGGCCATGTATCGTGAGATTTTGAGTGAAAACCTCCTTCCATCAGCAAGGGCATTGAAGATGAAACGTGGCTGGGTCTTTCAGCATGACAATGATCCCAAACACACCGCCCGGGCAACGAAGGAGTGGCTTCGTAAGAAGCATTTCAAGGTCCTGGAGTGGCCTAGCCAGTCTCCAGATCTCAACCACATAGAAAATCTTTGGAGGGGAGTTGAAAGTCCGTGTTGCCTAGCGACAGCCCTAAAACATCACTGCTCTAGAGGAGATCTGCATGGAGGAATGGGCCAAAATACCAGCAACAGTGTGTGAAAACCTTGTGAAGACTTACAGAAAACGTTTGACCTGTGTCATTGCCAACAAAGGGTATATAACAAAGTATTGAGTAACTTTTATTATTGACCAAATACTTATTTTCCACCATAATTTGCAAATAAATTCATTAAAAATTCTACAATGTGATTTTCTGGATTTTATTTCCTCATTTTGTCTGTCATAGTTGACGTGTACCTATGATGAAAATTACAGGCCTCTCTCATCTTTTTAAGTGGGAGAACTTGCACAATTGGTGACTGACTAAATACTTTTTTTCCCCACTGTATCTCAGTTATATTCAGCTAGGTGGGTCATATCTCAGTCATAGTCAGCTAGGTGGGTCATATCTCAGTTATAGTCAGCTAGGTGGGTCATATCTCAGTTATAGTCAGCTAGGTGGGTCAACAACATATCTCAGTTATAGTCAGCTAGGTGGGTCATATCTCAGTCATAGTCAGCTAGGTGGGTCATATCTCAGTTATAGTCAGCTAGGTGGGTCATATCTCAGTTATAGTCAGCTAGGTGGGTCATATCTCAGTTATAGTCAGCTAGGTGGGTCATATCTCAGTTATAGTCAGCTAGGTGGGTCATATCTCAGTTATAGTCAGCTAGGTGGGTCATATCTCAGTTATAGTCAGCTAGGTGGGTCATATCTCAGTTATAGTCAGCTAGGTGGGTCATATCTCAGTTATAGTCAGCTAGGTGGGTCATATCTCAGGCATAGTCAGCTAGGTGGGTCATATCTCAGTCATAGTCAGCTAGGTGGGTCATATCTCAGTTATAGTCAGCTATGTGGGTCATATTCTCAGTTATAGTCAGCTAGGTGGGTCATATCTCAGTTATAGTCAGCTAGGTGGGTCATATCTCAGTTATAGTCAGCTAGGTGGGTCGTATCTCAGTTATAGTCAGCTAGGTGGGTCATATCTCAGTCATAGTCAGCTAGGTGGGTCATATCTCAGTTATAGTCAGCTAGGTGGGTCATATCTCAGTTATAGTCAGCTAGGTGGGTCATATCTCAGTCATAGTCAGCTAGGTGGGTCATATCTCAGTTATAGTCAGCTAGGTGGGTCATATCTCAGTTATAGTCAGCTAGGTGGGTCATATCTCAGTCATAGTCAGCTAGGTGGGTCATATCTCAGTTATAGTCAGCTAGGTGGGTCATATCTCAGTTATAGTCAGCTAGGTGGGTCATATCTCAGTCATAGTCAGCTAGGTGGGTCATATCTCAGTTATAGTCAGCTAGGTGGGTCATATCTCAGTTATAGTCAGCTAGGTGGGTCATATCTCAGTCATAGTCAGCTAGGTGGGTCATATCTCAGTCATAGTCAGCTAGGTGGGTCAACAACATATCTCAGTCATAGTCAGCTAGGTGGGTCATATCTCAGTTATAGTCAGCTAGGTGGGTCATATCTCAGTCATAGTCAGCTAGGTGGGTCATATCTCAGTCATAGTCAGTACTAGTAGGGGAGAAAGTCAAGTGCGAGTGGTATTGTGTGCGAGCAAGGAGGCCTACAAACCTGACTCAGTTACACCAGCTCTGTCAGGAGGAATGGGCCAAAATTCACCCAACTTATTGTGGGAAGCTTGTGGAAGGCTACCCGAAACGTTTGACCCAAGTTAAACAATTTAAAGGCAATGCTACCAAATACTAATTGAGTGTATGTAAACTTCTGTCCCACTGGGAACGTGATGAAATAAATAAAAGCTGAAATAAATCATTCTCTCTACTATTGTTCTGACATTTCACATTCTCAAAATAAAGTGGTGATCCTAACTGACCTAAAACAGGGCATTTTTTACTAGGATTAAATGTCAGGAATTGTGAAAAACTGAGTTTAAATGTATTTGGCTACAGTGTATGTAAACTTCTGACTTCAACTGAACATACATTCCCATTTTAGCAATTTAGCAGACGCTCTTATCCAGAGCAATTAGGGTTAAGTGCCTTGCTCAAGGACATATTTTTCACCTAGTCGGCTCAGGGATTAGAACCAGCGACCTTTCGGTTACTGGCACAACGCTCTTAACCACTAAGCTACCTGCCGCCCCTACATAAAGATGCAGACACATAGCTATTCAATGGCAAGCTTGGATGGGTTAGAAGATCATTTACAGTAGTAAGTAGTTGAAAAGTTGCTAATTAGCACAAATTCTACAGTTGTCCGTGATGACATTCGAACTCGCAACCTTTGAGTTGCTAAACGTTCGCGTTAATCTTCCACCATCATCCCCTTTACAACGGATCACTTACAGCAGAAAATCCAAGTCCTTTCACAGAGCAGAATTTCCTGATCAGTTGTGATAAAAAAGCACCTGTTTTCGTCACGTTGTTATTGTTGAGATAACTTTCCCAACTCTACTCTGGTCGTGTCCTGTAACATGAAGAGAGAATGACGTTCCACCACCGGACCGTATAACCTCGGAGCGCTCTGCGGAGCGGGCATCAGCTGCTCCGGGGTTGGCTGAGCCGGAGACGGAGTCGCTTTATTTCTCCGTGGGAATCCTCAGGATCTCCGGCCGTAAGAGAACATTCTGATTTCTGATCGGTTCTATTTCCATGACTTTTTATATAGCCTAACACCTTCTAAAGAATTAGGAATTTGCTATCGAAATACATTGTAAAACAAATGTATTGTAATGAAACAGGCAGGGAGTTTATTGAGGTTATTGAGCTATGAGAAGATGATCATAAAAACGGATAATCAAAGCATATTCAATACAAAAAGGAGTGCTATCTTTTATTTGTTATCTTATTTTCTCTTTGTTTTAATTATCCTAATAGGTCTCATATAAAATATTGTGATCACAAAACATTTGCGAGAAGGTTTATATGATATGTATTATATTATACATGAATGCAGGCTTTTCATTAATTCGCTTATTATTTCATTTGTGTGTTTCTCAAGATAGACTTAATGAGAGTGAAACTGGTCAGGTGCATAGGTCATGTTGCAGTACAGAAACTTGGCCAATAGAGGACGAATATGGAGAAGTGTTCATTGCTTCTTGTCAAACAATATTCTCTGACCTGTTGTTGTTGAACCCTGCAGATGATCTACTGCTGCGGGTGAATAGCTATGGCAGCTCTCCTGTAAAATGCCTCATCCCCCATACTGCACTGGGGGTGCTGCTGCTGATCATCACAGCCCTCTTGGCCTACTCTGGTAGCCTACCTACTGTTTATTACTAATAATAACCCTACTCTGGTAGCCTACCTACAGTTTATTACTCATAATAACCCTACTCTGGTAGTCTACCTACTGTTTATTACTCATAATAACCCTAACCCTACTCTGGTAGCCTACCTACTGTTTATTACTCATAATAACCCTACTCTGGTAGCCTACCTTCTGTTTATCACTCATAATAAACCTACTCTGGTAGCCTACCTGCTGTTTATCACTCATAATAACCCTACTCTGGTAGCCTTCCTACTGTTTATTACTCATAATAACCCTACTCTGGTAGCCTACCTACTGTTATTACTCATAATAACCCTACTCTGGTAGCCTACCTGCTGTTTATTACTCATAATAACCCTACTCTGGTAGCCTACCTGCTGTTTATTACTCATAATAACCCTAACCCTACTCTGGTAGCCTAACTGCTGTTTATTACTCATAATAACCCTACTCTGGTAGCCTACCTACTGTTTGTTACTCATAATAACCCTACTCTGGTAGCCTACCTACTGTTTATCACTCATAATAACCCTGCTCTGTTAGCCTACCTACTGTTTGTTACTCATAATAACCCTACTGTTTATTACTCATAATAACCATAACCCTTCTCTGGTAGCCTACCTGCTGTTTATCACTCATAATAACCCTACTCTGGTAGCCTACCTACTGTTTGTTACTCATAATAACCCTACTCTGGTAGCCTACCTTCTGTTTATTACTAATAATAACCCTATTCTGGTAGACTACCTACTGTTTATCACTCATAATAACCCTACTCTGGTAGCCTACCTACTGTTTATCACTCATAATAACCCTACTCTGGTAGCCTACCTGCTGTTTATTACTCATAATAACCCTACTCTGGTAGCCTACCTGCTGTTTATTACTCATAATAACCCTACTCTGGTAGCCTACCTACTGTTTTTTACTCATAATAACCCTACTCTGGTAGCCTCACCACTGTTTGTTACTCATAATAACCCCTACTCTGGTAGCCTACCTACTGTTTATTACTCATAATAACCATAACCCTTCTCTGGTAGCCTAACTGCTGTTTATTACTCATAATAACCCTACTCTGGTAGCCTACCTACTGTTTATCACTAATAATAACCCTATACTGGTAGCCTACCTACTGTTTGTTACTCATAATAACCCTACTCTGGTAGCCTACCTACTGTTTATCACTCATAATAACCCTACTCTGGTAGCCTACCTACTGTTTATCACTCATAATAACCCTGCTCTGGTAGCCTACCTACTGTTTGTTACTCATAATAACCCTACTCTGGTAGCCTACCTACTGTTTATCACTAATAATAACCCTATACTGGTAGCCTACCTACTGTTTGTTACTCATAATAACCCTACTCTGGTAGCCTACCTACTGTTTATCACTCATAATAACCCTACTCTGGTAGCCTACCTACTGTTTATCACTCATAATAACCCTACTCTGTTAGCCTACCTACTGTTTGTTACTCATAATAACCCTACTCTGGTAGCCTACCTACTGTTTATCACTCATAATAACCCTACTCTGGTAGCCTACCTACTGTTTGTTACTCATAATAACCCTACTCTGGTAGCCTACCTACTGTTTATTACTCATAATAACTCTACTCTGGTAGCCTACCTGCTGTTTATCACTCATAATAACCCTACTCTGGTAGCCTACCTACTGTTTATCACTCATAATAACCCTACTCTGGTAGCCTACCTACTGTTTATTACTCATAATAGCCCTACTATGGTAGCCTACCTACTGTTTATCACTCATAATAACCCTACTCTGGTAGTCTACCTACTGTTTATTACTAATAATAACCCTACTCTGGTAGCCTACCTGCTGTTTATTACTAATAATAACCCTAACCCTACTCTGGTAGCCTACCTGCTGTTTATCACTCATAATAACCTACTCTGGTAGCCTACCTGCTGTTTATTACTAATAATAACCCTAACCCTACTCTGGTAGACTACCTACTCAATTACTATCTATCTATCACTATCAATGACTATCTATCTATCACTATCAATTACTATCTATCTATCACTATCAATTACTATCTATCTATCACTATCAATATCTATATATCTATCACTATCAATTACTATCTATCTATCACTATCAATGACTATCTATCTATCACTATCAACTACTATCTATCTATCACTATCAATGACTATCTATCTATCACCATCAATGACTATCTATCTATCACTATCAATGACTATCTATCTATCACTATCAATGACTATCTATCTATCTATCTATCTATCTATCTATCACTATCAATGACTATCTATCTATCACTATCAATGACTATCTATCTATCACTATCAATGACTATCTATCTATCTATCTATCTATCACTATCAATTACTATCTATCTATCACTATCAATGACTATCTATCTATCTATCACTATCAATTACTATCTATCTATCACCATCAATGACTATCTATCTATCACTATCAATGACTATCTATCTATTACTATCAATGACTATCTATCTATCACTATCAATATATATCTATCACTATCAATGACTATCTATCTATCACTATCAATATCTAATAATCACTATCAATTACTATCTATCTATCACTATCAACTTATTAACACTGTGTGTGTGGTTTGTGCCTTTGTGCATGTGTGTGTGTGTGTGTGTGTGTGTAGTGTAGGGTAGTGTAATGTAGTGTAATTTACGTGAGCTATTGTGATGAGTATGTCCTGTATTCTTCCACCAGGCCCGTGGATGGAGATGTACCTGTCTCTACCTGTCTCTACCTGTCTCTACCTGTCTCTACCTGTCTCTACCTGTCTCTCCCTGTCTCTACCTGTCTCTACCTGTCTCTACCTGTCTCTCCCTGTCTCTCCCTGTCTCTACCTGTCTCTCCCTGTCTCTACCTGTCTCTACCTGTCTCTACCTGTCTCTCCCTGTCTCTCCCTGTCTCTACCTGTCTCTACCTGTCTCTACCTGTCTCTCCCTGTCTCTCCCTGTCTCTACCTGTCTCTCCCTGTCTCTACCTGTCTCTACCTGTCTCTACCTGTCTCTCCCTGTCTCTCCCTGTCTCTACCTGTCTCTACCTGTCTCTCCCTGTCTCTACCTGTCTCTCCCTGTCTCTACCTGTCTCTACCTGTCTCTACCTGTCTCTACCTGTCTCTCCCTGTCTCTACCTGTCTCTCCCTGTCTCTACCTGTCTCTCCCTGTCTCTACCTGGTCTCTACCTGTCTCTCCCTGTCTCTACCTGTCTCTACCTGTCTCTCCCTGTCTCTACCTGTCTCTCCCTGTCTCTCCCTGTCTCTACCTGTCTCTCCCTGTCTCTCCCTGTCTCTACCTGTTTCTGACCCGCCGCTCGTCCTGTCTCTACCTGTCTCTACCTGTCTCTCCCTGTCTCTTACCTGTCTCTACCTGTCTCTCCCTGTCTCTACCTGTCTCTACCTGTCTCTCCCTGTCTCTCCCTGTCTCTACCTGTCTCTACCTGTCTCTCCCTGTCTCTCCCTGTCTCTCCCTGTCTCTACCTGTCTCTACCTGTCTCTACCTGTCTCTCCCTGTCTCTCCCTGTCTCTACCTGTCTCTCCCTGTCTCTACCTGTCTCTACCTGTCTCTACCTGTCTCTCCTCCTGTTCTCCCTGTCTCTACAGGTCTCTACCTGTCTCTCCCTGTCTCTCCCTGTCTCTCCCTGTCTCTCCCTGTCTCTACCTGTCTCTCCCTGTCTCTACCTGTCTCTACCTGTCTCTCCCTGTCTCTCCCTGTCTCTACCTGTCTCTACCTGTCTCTCCCTGTCTCTCCCTGTCTCTACCTGTCTCTCCCTGTCTCTACCTGTCTCTACCTGTCTCTCCCTGTCTCTCCCTGTCTCTCCCTGTCTCTCCCTGTCTCTACCTGTCTCTCCCTGTCTCTACCTGTCTCTACCTGTCTCTACCTGTCTCTCCCTGTCTCTCCCTGTCTCTACCGGTCTCTACCTGTCTCTACCTGTCTCTCCCTGTCTCTCCCTGTCTCTACCTGTCTCTCCCTGTCTCTACTTGTCTTTACCTGTCTCTACCTGTCTCTCCCTGTCTCTCCCTGTCCCTCCCTGTCTCTACCTGTCTCTACCTGTCTCTCCCTGTCTCTCCCTGTCTCTCCCTGTCTCTCCCTGTCTCTACCTGTCTCTCCCTGTCTCTACCTGTCTCTCCCCCTGTCTCTCCCCTGTCTCTACCTGTCTCTACCTGTCTCTACCTGTCTCTACCTGTCTCTCCCTGTCTCTACCTGTCTCTACCTGTCTCTCCCTGTCTCTCCCTGTCTCTCCCTGTCTCTACCTGTCTCTCCCTGTCTCTACCTGTCTCTCCCTGTCTCTCCCTGTCTCTACCTGTCTCTCCCTGTCTCTACCTGTCTCTACCTGTGGATGGAGATGTTTGGTCTGGGGGGAATCAGGTAAACACATCAGAACGCCTCAGAGCATAACCTAACCCCTGACCCCTAACCTCAGAGCATCGCTATCAGGAACCCAGACTGTGTGGTAGATACTCATCTTATCAACCTGGTACGAACCCTAACCCCTGACCTCTATCCCTCAGAGCATCGCTATCAGGAACCCAGACTGTGTGGTAGATACTCATCTTATCAACCTGGTACGAACCCAACCCCTGACCCTAACCCTCAGAGCATCGCTATCAGGGAACCCAGACTGTGTGGTAGATACTCATCTTATCAACCTGGTACGAACCCTAACCCCTGACCTTTAACCCTCAGAGCATCGCTATCAGGAACCCAGACTGTGTGGTAGATACTCATCTTATCAACCTGGTACGAACCCTAACCCCTGACCTCTGACCCTCAGAGCATCGCTATCAGGAACCCAGACTGTGTGGTAGATACTCATCTTATCAACCTGAGTACGAACCCTAACCCCTGACCCCTAACCCCTGACCTCTAACCCTCAGAGCATCGCTATCAGGAACCCAGACTGTGTGGTATATCATAGACCTAGTGCTGGGCTGGAACAAAAGCCTGCTCACCCTCTGTAGCTCTCAGGGACCAGGGTTTGTGGTCACTGTATATCTTAACCGATGCTTCCCATTCTTTCCCATTATTCTGCCCTGCAGGAGGGTCCCATCGCTGTGACGTCAGCCAACCCCACCGGAGAAGCAGATACCACACACCACAACCAGGTGTACGCCAAGCTGGGAGACCAGGTGTACGCCAAGCTGGGAGACCAGGTGTACGCCAAGCTGGGAGACCAGGTGTACGCCAAGCTGGGAGACCAGGTGTACGCCAAGCTGGGAGACCAGGTATTACGCCAAGCTGGGAGACCAGGTGTACGCCAAGCTGGGAGACCAGGTGTACGCCAAGCTGGGAGACAAGGTGACCACACCTAAGCCTCATTTATACCTGCTGTTAACAGGTGTCCTTCGTCCTGATCTTGTGTACATTCTAATTATGCCCACATTTTCTGAAATACACTACATGGCCGAAAGTATGTGGACACCCCTTCAGATTAGTGGATTTGGCTATTTCAGCCACACCGTTGCAATCTCCATAGACAAACATTGGCAGTAGAATGGCCTTACTGAAGAGCTCAGTGACTTTCAACGTGTCGCCGTCATAGGAAGCCACCTTTCCAACAAGTCAGTTCGTCAAATTTCTGCCCTGCTAGAGGTGCCCCGGTCAACTGTAAGTGCTGTTATTGTGAAGTGGAAACGTCTATGAGCAACAACGGCTCAGCCGCGAAGTTGTAGACCACACAAGCTCACAGAACAGGACCACCTCCATATTAATGCCCATGATTTTGGAATGAGATGTTCAACGATATATCCACCTCCAGATAGAATATATTAACCTCAGATATATCCACCTCTAGATAGGATATATCAACCTCAGATATATCCACCTCTAGATAGGATATATTAACCTCAGATATATCCACCTCTAGATAGGATATTTTATTGTATTTATTTATTATTTTACAAGGTAAATTGACTGAGAACACTCCTTTACAGCAACGACCTGGGGAATAGTTACAGTTATTTTGCGGGGCTGAATGGAAGCAAGTCCGCTCTAATGCTCTTGTGGCTGAATGGAAGCAAGTCCCCACAGCAATGTTCCAACATCTAGTGGAAAAGCCTTCCCAGAAGAGTGGAGGCTGTTATAGCAGCAAAGGGGACCAACTCCATATTAATGCCGATGATGTTTGACGAGCAGGTGTCCACATACTTAGTGTCTGTCTACATATGCTATTAAAATCCGACCACTGTATCCACATTGTGAACACACTTCCTGGTCCCTTCCTTTATGCAAATTATTTGACAGCTATTCTTTCAAAATAATATTGATTAATTTATTTTCAGACACATATTGATGCCATAAGTCAATGGTGCCACCTGTCAATCATTTTAGAAGGCGGGATCATTATGATTCGAATGGTTTCTCTGTCCAGATCCGTCAACACGTGTAAGCTATCCAGACGCAATGAGTGTCTGACTACCTCTGGAGGTGGTCAGGAAGATCTGATCACAATCGGACCACAATGTGTCTTTTTAATCGTCTACACCTGTCTGGAAACGTGGGCACAATTAGAATGTGGATAAGATCAGGACAAAGGATGCATGTTAGAACCAGGTATAAACAGGGCTCTAGAAACACCATTATAAAGACTGAGAGAACTGAGAGAACTGCCGGGGCGGCAGGTAGCTTAGTGGTTAAGAGCGTTGTGCCAGTAACCGAAAGGTCGCTGGTTCTAATCCCCGAGCCGACTAGGTGAAAAATCTGTCGATGTGCCCTTGAGCAAGGCACTTAACCCTAATTGCTCATGTAAGTCGCTCTGGATAAGAGCGTCTGCTAAATGACTAAAAATAAATAAATAGACTGATGATCCAGCTGAGACACAGATATCAGTAGTTCTGATGATCCAGCTGAGACACAGATATCAATATTACTGTAGTTCTGATGATCCAGCTGAGACACAGATATCAATATTACTGTAGTTCTGACGGTCAACAATGTCTGTCTATCTATGTGGATGGTGTGTTGTGTGATGTGTGATGGGCCGTCCCCTGAGAACAGTGCCTCCACCATTGTCGACTGCACCAAGATAGAGAGTGGCCATATTGGATTCTTCAGAGTGGGCCTCATCCCCAAGTCTCAGGTAAACAGGGCTAGGGTTAGGGGTTAGGGCTAGGGTTAGGGTTAGGGTTAAGGGATTCTTCAGAGTGGCCTCATCCCCAAGTCTCAGGTAAACAAGGTTAGGGCTAGGACTAGGGTTAGGGTTAGGGTTAGGGGTTAGGGATTCTTCAGAGTGGCCTCATCCCCAAGTCTCAGGTAAACAAGGTTAGGGTTAGGGTTAGGGTTAGGGTTAGGGTTAGGGCTAGGGCTAGGGTTAGGGGTTAGGGATTCTTCAGAGTGGCCTCATGCCCAAGTCTCAGGTAAACAAGGTTAGGGTTAGGGTTAGGGTTAGGGTTAGGGTTAGGGCTAGGGATAGGGTTAGAGTTAGGGTTAGGGGTTAGGGATTCTTCAGAGTGGCCTCATGCCCAAGTCTCAGGTAAACAGGACGCTAAAATGACATTAACCTTAAATCTGACACCATCTAAGCGCACCAACCATTAACATGACAAGACAGCACACACACAGAGTGAGCTAATGTGCAGGACGACTGGAATCAAGGGTATGGTTATGGTAGTGTTTACTCTGTGTGTGTGTGTGTGTGTGTGTGTGTGTGTGTGTGTGTGTGTGCGTGTGCGTGTGCGTGCGCGTGCGCGTGCGCGTGCGTGAGTGTGTGAGAGAGAGAGAGAGAGAGAGAGAGAGAGAGATGTCTATAACCTCTGTTTTCTGCGTGTTTCTCTGCCAGGTGCTCCAGATCTTTGAGGAGGTCCAGAAGAGGAAAACCCACGGCCAGATGAACCCTGGGTTTGAAGCAGACCTCACATAGCCTGACCCTGACCTGACAGACCCTCAGAGACACACAGAACAACACAATATACAGTCCACAGAGTCCTCTCCAGTTCCACCAGCCACCCTGTCTCCTGTCTCCAGAGTCCTCTCCAGTTCTACCAGCCACCCTGTCTCCTGTCTCCAGAGACACCTCTCCAGTTCTACCAGCCACCCTGTCTCCTGTCTCCAGAGACACCTCTCCAGTTCTACCAGCCACCCCTGTCTCCTGTCTCCAGAGACACTCTCCAGTTCTACCAGCCACCCTGTCTCCTGTCTCCAGAGACACCTCTCCAGTTCTACCAGCCACCCTGTCTCCTGTCTCCAGAGACACCTCTCCAGTTCTACCAGCCACCCTGTCTCCTGTCTCCAGAGACACCTCTCCAGTTCTACCAGCCACGCTGTCTCCTGTCTCCAGAGACACCTCTCCAGTTCTACCAGCCACCCCTGTCTCCAGAGACACCTCTCCAGTTCTACCAGCCACCCTGTCTCCTGTCTCCAGAGACACCTCTCCAGTTCCACCAGCCACCCTGTCTCCAGAGACACCTCTCCAGTTCTACCAGCCACCCTGTCTCCTGTCTCCAGAGACACCTCTCCAGTTCTACCAGCCACCCTGTCTCCTGTCTCCAGAGACACCTCTCCAGTTCTACCAGCCAACCTGTCTCCTGTCTCCAGAGACACTTCTCCAGTTCTACCAGCCACCCTGTCTCCTGTCTCCAGAGACACCTCTCCAGTTCTACCAGGCACCCTGTCTCCTGTCTCCAGAGACACCTCTCCAGTTCTACCAGCCACCCTGTCTCCTGTCTCCAGAGACACCTCTCCACTTTCATTAGACTCCCCTAGCTACAGCCCCTGGGTTCTGACAACTACTGAAGGCTCTTAGTTACTGTCTTAGTTTAGAACATGTAGAAAGTGTAACATAAACTGTCTTATTTTAGCTTTCATGTTTTCTGGGGGGGAATAAGTTGGTGCGCCGTGAATAACCACAACACACAATGGAGATGAATATTTAAGACAAACAATATTTACATATGTTTAAATGTATATTAAAGGCAAAAGCTCTTTCTCTGTTGTTTAGTACCTACAGAACTTTCTCTCATCACAGAGTGGTGTCTTTTGTAAATATTGGGTTCATCCTTAGAATGTATCATGGTTGTAACTTTACTCTATAGTTTCCATGGAGACAGATATTATTGTTGTCACACACATAATGTGTTCTCTGTACTGGATTCATATTAAACAAACCCCTGCCATCGTTTTACTAATTTCATGTAAGAAAAATCTTACCTCTAGATAGAATATGTTAACCTCAGATATGTCCACCTTTAAATAGGATATATCAACCTCAGATATATCCACCTCTAGATAGGATATATCAACCTCAGATATATCCACCTCTAGATAGGATATATCAATCTCAGATATATCCACCTCTAGATAGGATATATCAACCTCAGATATATCCACCTCTAGATAGGATATATCAACCTCAGATATATCCACCTCTAGATAGGATATATCAACCTCAGATATATCCACCTCTAGATAGGATATATCAACCTCAGATATATCCACCTCTAGATAGGATATATCAACCTCAGATATATCCACCTCTAGATAGGATATATCAACCTCGGATATATCCACCTCTAGATAGGATATATCAACCTCAGATATATCCACCTCTAGATAGGATATATCAACCTCAGATATATCCACCTCTAGATAGGATATATCAACCTCAGATATATCCACCTCTAGATAGGATATATCAACCTCAGATATATCCACCTCTAGATAGGATATATCAACCTCAGATATATCCACCTCTAGATAGGATATATTAACCTCAGATATATCCACCTCTAGATGGGATATATCAACCTCAGATATATCCACCTCTAGATAGGATATATCAACCTCAGAATATATCCACCTCTAGATGGGATATATCAACCTCAGATATATCCACCTCTAGATAGGGATGATATCAACCTCAGATATATCCACCTCTAGATAGGATATATCAACCTCAGATATATCCACCTCTAGATAGGATATATCAACCTCGAGATATATCCACCTCTAGATAGGGAAATATCAACCTCAGATATATCCACCTCTAGATAGGATATATCAACCTCAGATATATCCACCTCTAGATAGGATATATCAACCTCAGATATATCCACCCTAGATAGGATATATCAACCTCAGATATATCCACCCTAGATAGGATATATCAACCTCAGAATATCCACCTCTAGATAGGATATATCAACCTCAGATATATCCACCTCTAGATAGGGATATATTAACCTCAGATATATCCACCTCTAGATAGGATATATCAACCTCAGATATATCCACCTCTAGATAGGATATATCAACCTCAGATATATCCACCTCTAGATAGGATATATCAACCTCAGATATATCCACCTCTAGATAGGATATATCAACCTCAGATATATCCACCTCTAGATAGGATATATCAACCTCAGACTATATCCACCTCTAGATGGGGTTTAACTCACAGGAGGCTGCTGAAGGGAGGACGGCTCATAATAATTTCTGGAATGGAGTGAATGGAATGGTAAACATGTTCTATGAGCCGTCCTCCCAGTGAACTATACCAACCTCGGATATACACTGAGTGGACAAAAACATTAAGAACAGTCTCAGTTCGATCGGGCATGGACTCTACTACAATACCCCGTTCAAAGGCACTTCAAGATTCTGTCTTGCCCATTGACTCGTAATGGCACAAATACACAATCCGTGTCTCAATTGTCTCGAGGCTTAAAAAATCCTTCTCTAACCTGTCTCCTCCCCTTCATCCACACTGATTGAAGTGGATTGAACAAGTGACATCAATAAGGGATCATAGCTTTCACCTGGATTCACATGGCCAAAGCCTAACATTATAACATCTCTGGTTGACCTTTTTGACCCACTGTATTCACTGTTTAATGCTCCCCATACCAGCCTGAATGGTCTACAGATGTAGGATCTTAATTTGACCACTCTTTCGTTTCTGAGAATGTTCCAGCAGGAAATGCTAACTTCTAGTGTATTTGTAATTTTTAACGTTTCTAAAGTTTGTAATTTTCACTTTGAAAATTCGGAATTGATTTGCCCTAACTAAAATGTATCAACCCCCTACAAAAATGTCCATGAATTATAATCCACATAATAATTCACATTTCATGTTGCTGCAGGGTTATTTTCCTGCTGTCGCATACTGGCTCAAATTGAGATCCTACAATGACAATGGGTTCGACCTATAGACCTCGTGTGCAGAAACGTCGTCCGGCCAATCAGAAGTCTGATAACGCTGTTACTTTTATTTGTTTCCTGTCACTTTGAAAGTATCCATGAATCAACATGGTGTTTCTATCATTTCAGACCAGCCACTGTAGCTTCCATCCTTATCACCCATCGGTGGAAGATCACCTGTTTTTACCCTTTCCCCATTTCCCCATTGTCAGTGTGTGTAGATAATTAGCAGAAGGCATGTTATAGATGTGTATTCAGTGTAGCGATAAGTGAGCCTGTTTTCAGCCAACCTCCCAGACTCACCAGTGTCAGACAGCTCCCATCAGAACAGAAAGATCTCATCTAAACAGAGAGTCTATTTCATCATCAGTTTTATTACATTTTATTGGCTTGGGACTGAGTCCTTTGTAGTTGATCCGTCTAAAGGAGAGCAGTGGTGTTGACCTGAGTCCCAAATGGCAGCCTTTATAACCAGACATGTTCAGTTGGCTCCTCTAGCCCTGGTCAGTTGGCTCCTCTAGCCCTGGTCAGTTGGCTCCTCTAGCCCTGGTCAGTTGGCTCCTCTAGCCCTGGTCAGTTGGCTCCTCTAGCCCTGGTCAGTTGGCTCCTCTAGCCCTGGTCAGTTGGCTACTCTAGCCCCGGTCAGTTGGCTCCTCTAGCCCTGGTCAGTTGGCTCCTCTAGCCCTGGTCAGTTGGCTCCTCTAGCCCTGGTCAGTTGGCTCCTCTAGCCCTGGTCAGTTGGCTACTCTAGCCCTGGTCAGTTGGCTACTCTAGCCCTGGTCAGTTGGCTACTCTAGCCCTGGTCAGTTGGCTCCTCTAGCCCTGGTCAGTTGGCTCCTCTAGCCCTGGTCAGTTGGCTCCTCTAGCCCTGGTCAGTTGGCTACTCTAGCCCTGGTCAGTTGGCTCCTCTAGCCCTGGTCAGTTGGCTCCTCTAGCCCTGGTCAGTTGGCTACTCTAGCCCTGGTCCGTTGGCTCCTCTAGCCCTGGTCAGTTGGCTACTCTAGCCCTGGTCAGTTGGCTCCTCTAGCCCTGGTCAGTTGGCTCCTCTAGCCCTGGTCAGTTGGCTCCTCTAGCCCTGGTCAGTTGGCTCCTCTAGCCCTGGTCAGTTGGCTACTCTAGCCCTGGTCAGTTGGCTCCTCTAGCCCTGGTCAGTTGGCTCCTCTAGCCCTGGTCAGTTGGCTCCTCTAGCCCTGGTCAGTTGGCTCCTCTAGCCCTGGTCAGTTGGCTCCAGTTGAACAGATATTGTCTGTCCCCTGATTGGTGCTTTAGATCTGCTTCATTGAAGTCATTTCATTTGACCCTAAATGACATCTAGAAACAGGTAGGTTACTGGTTATGACCTAACTGATTGGTCCAAAGGGCAACTGAGATGTTCCTATTACGAGCCACGACATCGCAGTTATATTTTCATGCTTCATTGCTTCTAGATTTAAAAAATATGTATATTGACATATTGGCAATGAGAGAGGCTCCTGGGGCGTAAATGTCTGGTATGGTCACATAAAACATATATAAAACGTTTTGATAAGTAGGTCCATTGTGATGAGAGGAAGACTCGTACCTGTGAAATGATGCCCAGGAAATGTGTTTAAGGAAATATGTTGAATGATTGGTTACTGTAACGGACACAAAACATTCTTGATGCTCAGGATGGAGGAAGAAGACAAATGCCAGCGAGGAGTGATGAAGTATGACATCACTCACGCTATAAGGAAGTACATCCATCGTGACACTTAAGGCTGGTCAAACAAGAGTCCTTTGTTGGCTCGACTCTACCTGTGGAAAGACTGGTCAAACAAACAACATAACTTCTTTGTTGGCCATGGCCGTGGGCTTTTCCCCCGATCAACTTTGAATTCTCTGCTAAATGTTTCCTTACTGCTCTACTTAGTGCTTACATTCCTTTACTGCCGTGGTTAACTGGGATGTGTCTCCGTCTGAGGGGTGAGACAGGGGTGAGAGAGGGGTGAGAGAGGGGTGAGAGAGGGTTGAGAGGCTCTTGGTTAACTGGGATGTGTCTCCATCTGAAGGGTGAGACAGGGGTGAGACAGGGGTGAGAGAGGGGTGAGAGAGGGGTGAGAGAGGGGGGAGAGAGGGGGTGAGAGAAGGGTGAGAGAGAAGGGTGAGAGAGGGTGAGAGAGGGGTGAGAGAGGGGTGAGAGAAGGGTGAGAGAGGCTCTTGGTTAACTGGGATATGTCTCCATCTGAGGGGTGAGAGAAGGGTGAGAGAGGGGTGAGAGAGGGGTGAGAGAAGGGTGAGAGAGGCTCTTGGTTAACTGGGATGTGTCTCCATCTGAAGGGTGAGAGAGGGGTGAGAGAGGGGTGAGAGAGGGGTGAGAGAGGGGTGAGAGAGGGGTGAGAGAGGGGTGAGAGAGGGGTGAGAGAAGGGTGAGAGAAGGGTGAGAGAAGGGTGAGAGAGGCTCTTGGTTAACTGGGATATGTCTCCATCTGAAGGGTGAGAGAAGGGTGAGAGAAGGGTGAGAGAGGGGTGAGAGAGGGGTGAGAGAGGGGTGAGAGAAGGGTGAGAGAGGGGTGAGAGAGGGGTGAGAGAAGGGTGAGAGAAGGGTGAGACAGGCTCGTGGTTAACTGGGATATGTCTCCATCTGAAGGGTGAGACAGGGGTGAGAGAGGGGTGAGAGAGGGGTGAGAGAGGGGTGAGAGAAGGGTGAGAGAGCGGTGAGAGAGGGGTGAGAGAAGGGTGAGAGAGGGGGTGAGAGAAGGGTGAGAGAAGGGTGAGAGAGGCTCTTGGTTAACTGGGATATGTCTCCATCTGAGGGGTGAGAGAGGGGTGAGAGAGGGGGTGAGAGAGGGGGTGAGAGAGGGGTGAGAGAAGGGGTGAGAGAAGGGTGAGAGAAGGGTGAGAGAAGGGTGAGAGAGGCTCTTGGTTAACTGGGATATGTCTCCATCTGAGGGGGTGAGAGAAGGGGTGAGAGAAGGGGTGAGAGAGGGGTGAGAGGGGGTGAGAGAGGGGTGAGAGAGGGGGTGAGAGAAGGGTGAGAGAAGGGTGAGAGAAGGGTGAGAGAGGCTCTTGGTTAACTGGGATATGTCTCCATCTGAAGAGTGAGAGAAGGGTGAGAGAGGGGTGAGAGAGGGGTGAGAGAGGGGTGAGAGAGGGGTGAGAGAGGCTCTTGGTTAACTGGGATACGTCTCCATCTGAAGGGTGAGAGAAGGGTGAGAGAGGGGTGGAGAGGGGGTGAGAGAGGGGTGAGAGAAGGGGGTGAGAGAGGGGGTGAGAGAGGGGTGAGAGAAGGGGTGAGAGAAGGGTGAGAGAGGCTCTTGGTTAACTGGGATGTGTCTCCATCTGAAGGGTGAGAGAAGGGTGAGAGAATGGTGAGAGAGGGGTGAGAGAGGGGGTGAGAGAAGGGTGAGAGAAGGGTGAGAGAGGCTCTTGGTTAACTGGGATATGTCTCCATCTGAAGAGTGAGAGAAGGGTGAGAGAGGGGGTGAGAGAAGGGTGAGAGAAGGGTGAGAGAGGCTCTTGGTTAACTGGGATGTGTCTCCATCTGAAGGGGTGAGAGAAGGGTGAGAGAGGGGTGAGAGAGGGGTGAGAGAGGGGGTGAGAGAAGGGTGAGAGAGAAGGGTGAGAAAGGCTCTTGGTTAACTGGGATATGTCTCCATCTGAAGAGTGAGAGAAGGGTGAGAGAGGGGTGAGAGAGGGGGTGAGAGAGGGGTGAGAGAGGCTCTTGGTTAACTGGGATACGTCTCCATCTGAGGGGTGAGACAGGCTCGTGGGAATGGTATCATCACGTAAAACCTACATCAACAATTTTTATGCTCAGGATGGAGGAAGAAGAGAGATGTCAGTAACTGTGTCAGTCATTTTACAGGAAGTACAACTTTGTTAGACAAGTCCTTTGTGTTTGCCCTGATCAACCTTCTCATCCTGTCCTGTGTACCCTCACAACACTCACCTAAAACATGTAAAAACAGGCTAATCTTGGTGGGAGGAAGACTGGAACCTGTGAAGAGTGACATCATCCAGGAAGTTTATTTCACAAGGAAAGTCATGGAGAACACATTCTTTCTTACAGTAACGACGTCATACCGTGTAAAGACTTGTCAAACAATCAGAGTCCTTTGTTGGCCTCTGATCAACTTTTCATTCTCTCCTAAATGTTTCCTGCTTTTACTTACTTACTGACTTCAAATCAAATAGATTCAAATGTTATTCGTCACAGGCTCCGAATACAACAGGTATCTTACCGTGAAATGCTTACTTATGAGCCCTTAACCAACAATGCAGATCAAGAAATAGAGTTAAGAAAATATTTACTAAATAAAATGATGTAGAAAATGAATTAAAAAGTAACACAATAAAATAACAATAACGAGGCTATACACAGGCTATATACAGGCTATATACAGGCTATATACAGGCTATATACAGGCTATATACATACTATATACAGGCTATATACATACTATATACAGGCTATATACAGGCTATATACAGGCTATATACAGCTATATACAGGCTATATACAGCTATATACAGCTATATACAGGCTATATACAGGCTACATACAGGCTACATACAGGCAATATACAGGCTATATACAGGCTATATACAGCTATATACAGCTATATACAGGCTATATACAGGCTATATACAGGCTATATACAGCTATATACAGGCTATATAAAGGCTATATACAGGCTATATACAGCTATATACAGCTATATACAGGCTATATAAAGGCTATATACAGGCTATATACAGGCAATATACAGGCTATATACAGGCTATATACAGGCTATATACAGCTATATACAGCTATATACAGCTATATACAGGCTATATACAGGCTATATACAGCTATATACAGGCTATATACAGTCTATATACAGGCTATATACAGGCTATATACAGGCTATATACAGGCTTATATACAGCTATGTACAGGCTATATACAGGCTATATACAGGTATATACAGGCTATATACAGGCTATATACAGGCTATATACAGGCTATATACAGGCTATATACAGGCTATATACAGGCTATATACAGGCTATATACAGGCTATATACAGGCTATAGCTATATACAGGCTATATACAGGCTATATACAGGCTATATACAGCTATATACAGGCTATATACAGGCTATATACAGGCTATATACAGCTATATACAGGCTATATACAGGCTATATACAGGCTATATACAGCTATATACAGGCTATATACAGCTATATACAGGCTATATACAGCTATATACAGGCTATATACAGCAGCTATATACAGGCTAATACAGATACAGGCTATATACAGCTAGTATACAGGCTATATACAGGCTATATACAGCTATATACAGGCTATATACAGGCTATATACAGGCTATATACAGGCTATATACACTAATAGGAGCTATATACAGGCTATATACAGGCTACATACAGGCACATATACAGCTATATACAGGCTATATACAGGCTATATACAGGCTATATACAGGCTATATACAGGCTATATACAGGCTATATACAGCTATATACAGGCTATATACAGGCTATATACATACGCTATACAGGCTATATACAGGCTATATACAGCTATATACAGGCTATATACAGGCTATATACAGCATACAGGCTATGGGCTATATACAGGCTATATACAGGCTATATAGCTATACAGGCTATATACAGGCTATATACACTATATACAGGCTATATACAGGCTATATACAGCTATATACAGGCTATATACAGGCTATATACAGCTATATACAGGCTATAACAGCTTATACAGGCTATATACAGGCTATATACAGGCTATATACAGGCTATAACAGATACAGGCTATATACAGGCTATATACAGGCTATATACAGGCTATATACAGGCTATATACAGGCTATATACAGGCTATATACAGCTATATACAGGCTATATACAGGCTATATACAGCTATAAGCTACAGGCTATATACAGGCTATATACAGGCTATATACAGGGCTATATACAGGCTATATACAGGCTATATACAGGCTATATACAGCATATACAGGCTATATACAGGCTATATACAGGCTATATACAGCTATATACAGGCTATATACAGGCTATATACAGAGGCTATATACAGGCTATATACAGGTATATACAGGCTATATACAGGCTATATACAGGCTATATACAGGCTATATACAGGCTATATACAGGCTATATACAGGCTATATACAGGCTATATACAGCTATATACAGCTATATAAGGCTATATACAGGCTATATACAGGCTATATACAGGCTATACAGGCTATACAGGCTATATACAGGCTATATACAGGCTATATGACAGGCTATATACAGCTATATACAGGCTATATACAGGCTATATACAGGCTATATAGGCAATACAGCTATATACAGGCTATATACAGGCTATATACAGCATATAGCTATATACAGGCTATATACAGGCTATATACAGGCTATATACAGGCTATATACAGGCTATATACAGGCTATATACAGCTATATACAGGCTATATAGGCATACAGGCTATATACAGGCTATATACAGGCTATATACAGGCTATATACAGGCTATATACAGGCTATATACAGGCTATATACAGGCTATATACAGGCTATATACAGGCTATATACAGGCTATATACAGGCTATATACAGGCTATATCAGGCTTATACAGCTATATACAGGCTATATACAGGCTATAAGGCTATATACAGCTATATACAGCTATATACAGGCTATATACAGCTATATACAGGCTATATACAGGCTTAATACAGCTATATACAGGCTATATACAGGCTATATACAGGCTATATACAGCCATATACAGGCTATATACAGGCTATATACAGCTATATACAGGCTATATACAGCTATATACAGGCTATATACAGGCTATATACAGGCTATATACAGGCTATATACAGCTATATACAGCCATATACAGGCTATATACAGGCTATATACAGGCTATATACAGGCTATATACAGGCTATATACAGGCTATATACAGGCTATATACAGACATATACAGGCTATATACAGGCTATATACAAAGTATATACAGGCTATATACAGGCTATTACAGGCTATATACAGGCTATATACAGGCTATATACAGGCTATATACAGGCATATATACAGGCTATATACAGGCTATATACAGCTATATACAGGCTATATACAGGCTATATACAGCTATATACAGGCTATATACAGGCTATATACAGGCTATATACAGGCTATATACAGGCTATATACAGCTATATATACAGGCTATATGCAGCTATATACAGGCTATATACAGGCTTAATACAGCTATATACAGGCTATATACAGGCTATATACAGGCTATATACAGCTATATACAGCTATACAGCTATATACAGGCTATATACAGTCTATATACAGCTATATACAGGCTATATACAGGCTATATACAGGCTATATACAGGCTATATACAGGCTATATACAGCATATACAGGCTATTATATACAGGCTATATACAGGCTATATACAGGCTATATACAGCTATATACAGGCTATATACAGCTATATACAGGCTATATACAGCTATATACAGGCTATATACAGCTATATACAGACTATATACAGGCTATATACAGGCTATATACAGGCTATATACAGCTATATACAGGCTATATGGCTATATACAGGCTATATACAGGCTATATACAGGCTATATACAGGCTATATACAGGCTATATACAGGCTATATACAGGCTATATACAGCTATATACAGCTATATACAGGCTATATACAGCTATATACAGGCTATATACAGGCTATATACAGGCTATATACAGGCTATATACAGGCTATATACAGCTATATACAGGCTATATACAGGCTATATACAGGCTATATACAGCTATATACAGACTATATACAGGCTATGTACAGGCTATATACAGGCTATATACAGGCTATATACAGCTATATACAGCTATATACAGGCTATATACAGCTATATATAGGCTATATACAGGCTATATACAGCTATATACAGACTATATACAGGCTATATACAGGCTATATACAGCTATATACAGCTATATACAGCTATATACAGGCTATATACAGTCTATATACAGCTATATACAGCTATATACAGGCTATATACAGGCTATATACAGGCTATATACAGGCTATATACAGCTATATACAGCTATATACAGGCTATATACAGGCTATATACAGGCTATATACAGGCTATATACAGGCTATATACATACTATATACATGCTATATACATGATATATACAGAGCTATATACAGGCTATATACAGGCTATATACAGGCTATATACAGCTATATACAGGCTATATACAGGCTATATACAGGCTATATACAGCTATTTACAGGCTACATACAGGCTATATACAGGCTATATACAGCTATATACAGGCTATATACAGGCTATATACAGGCTATATACAGGCTATATACAGCTATATACAGGCTATATACAGGCTATATACAGGCTATATACAGCTATATACAGACTATATACAGGCTATGTACAGGCTATATACAGGCTATATACAGGCTATATACAGCTATATACAGCTATATACAGGCTATATACAGCTATATACAGGCTATATACAGGCTTAATACAGCTATATACAGACTATATACAGGCTATATACAGGCTATATACAGCTATATACAGCTATATACAGCTATATACAGGCTATATACAGTCTATATACAGCTATATACAGCTATATACAGGCTATATACAGGCTATATACAGGCTATATACAGGCTATATACAGCTATATACAGGCTATATACAGGCTATATACAGGCTATATACAGGCTATATACAGCTATATACAGCTATATACAGGCTATATACAGCTATATACAGGCTATATACAGCTATATACAGGCTATATACAGCTATATACAGGCTATATACAGGCTATATACAGGCTAAGTATACAGGCTATATACAGGCAATATACAGGCTATATACAGGCTATATACAGGCTATATACAGGCTATATACAGGCTATATCAATCAATTTTTCAATCAATTTTATTTTATATAGCCCTTCTTACATCAGCTAATATCTCGAAGTGCTGTACAGAAACCCAGCCTAAAACCCCAAACAGCTAGTAATGCAGGTGTAGAAGCACGGTGGCTAGGAAAAACTCCCTAGAAAGGCGAAAGCCTAGGAAGAAACCTAGAGAGGAACCAGGCTATGAGGGGTGGCCAGTCCTCTTCTGGCTGTGCCGGGTGGAGATTATAACAGAACCATGCCAAGATGTTCAAAAATGTTCATAAGTGACAAGCATGGTCAAATAATAATCAGGAATAAATCTCAGTTGGCTTTTCATAGCCGATCATTAAGAGTTGAAAACAGCAGGTCTGGGACAGGTAGGGGTTCCATAACCGCAGGCAGAACAGTTGAAACTGGAATAGCAGCAAGGCCAGGCGGACTGGGGACAGCAAGGAGTCACCACGGCCGGTAGTCCCGACGTATGGTCCTAGGGCTCAGGTCTCTCAGTTGGCTTTTCATAGCCGATCATTAAAGAGTTGAAAACAGCAGGTCTGGGACAGGTAGGGGTTTCGTAGCCGCAGGCAGAACAGTTGAAACTGGAATAGCAGCAAGGCCAGGCGGACTAGGGACAGCAAGGTGTCATCATGCCCGGTAGTCCTGACGATGGTCCTAGGGCTCAGGTTCTCAGAGAGAAAGAGAGAACGAGAGAATTAGAGAGAGCATACTTAAATTCACACAGGACACTGGATAAGACAGGAGAAGTACTCCAGGTATAACCAACTAACCCCAGCCCCCGACACATAAACTACTGCAGCATAAATACTGGAGGCTGAGACAGAGCGGTCCGGAGACACTGTGGCCCCATCCGAAGAAACCCCGGACAGGGCCAAACAGGAAGGATATAACCCCACCCACTCCGCTAAAGCACAGCCCCCGCACCACTAGAGGGATATCCCCAACCACCAACTTACAATCTGAGACAAGGCCAGTATAGCCCACAGAGGTCTCCACCACAGCACAAACCAAGGGGGCGCCAACCCAGACAGGAAGATCACGTCAGTAACTCAACCCACTCAAGTGACGCACCCCCTCCCAGGGGACGGCATGAAAGAGCACCAGCAAGCCAGTGACTCAGCCCCTGCAACAGGGTTAGAGGCAGAGAACCCCAGTGGAGAGGGTAACTCGGCCCGGCAGAGACAGCAAGGGCTGTTCGTTGCTCCAGCCTTTCCGTTCACCTTCACACTCCTGGGCCAGACTACACTCAATCATATGACCTACTGAAGAGATAGAGTCTTCAGTAAAGACTTAAAGGTTGAGACCGAGTCTGCGTCTCTCACATGGGTAGGCAGACTGTTCCATAAAAATGGAGATCTATAGGAGAAAGCCCTGCCTCCCGCTGTTTGCTTAGAAATTCTAGGGACAATTAGGAGGCCTGCGTCTTGTGACCGTAGCGTACGTATTGGTATGTACGGCAGGACCAACTCGGAAAGATAGGTAGGAGCAAGCCCATGTAACGCTTTATAGGTTAACAGTAAAACCTTGAAATCAGCCCTTGCCTTAACAGGAAGCCAGTGTAGGGAAGCTAGCACTGGAGTAATATGATCAAATTTCTTGGTTCTAGTCAGGATTCTAGCAGCCGTATTTAGCACTAACTGAAGTTTATTTAGTGCTTTATCCGGGTAGCCGGAAAATAGAGCATTGCAGTAGTCTAACCTAGAAGTAACAAATGCATGGATTAATTTTTTCTGCATCATTTTTGGACAGAAAATTTCTGATTTTGCAATGTTACGTAGATGGAAAAAAGCTGTCCTTGAAACAGTCTTGATATGTTCATCAAAAGAGATCAGGGTCAAGAGTAACACCGGGGTCCTTCACAGTTTTATTTGAGACGACTTTACAACCATCTAGATGAATTGTCAGATTTAACAGAAGATCTCTTTGTTTCTTGGGACCTAGAACAAGCATCTCTGTTTTGTCCGAGTTTAAAAGTAAAAGTTTTCAGCCATCCACTTCCTTATGTCTGAAACACAGGCTTCTAGCGAGGGCAATTTTGGGGCTTCACCATGTTTCATTGAAATGTACAGCTGTGTGTCATCCACATAGCAGTGAGAAGTTAACATTATGTTTTCGAATAACATCCCCAAGAGGTAAAATATATAGTGAAAACAATAGTGGTCCTAAAACGGAACCTTGAGGAACACCGAAATGTACAGTTGATTTGTCGGAGGACAGACCATTCACAGAGACAAACTGATATCTTTCCGACAGGTAGGATCTAAACCAGGCCAGAACTTGTCCGTGTAGACCAATTTGGGTTTCCAGTCTCTCCAAAAGAATGTGGTGATCGATGGTGTCAAAGGCAGCACTAAGGTCTAGTAGCACGAGGACAGATGCAGAGCCTCGGTCTGACGCCATTAAAAGGTCATTTACCACCTTCACAAGTGCAGTCTCAGTGCTATGATGGGGTCTAAAACCAGACTGAAGCATTTCGTATACATTGTTTGTCTTCAGAAAGGCAGTGAGTTGCTGCGCAACAGCTTTTTTCTAAAATTTTTGAGAGGAATGGAAGATTCGATATAGGCCGATAGTTTTTTATATTTTTCCGGGTCAAGGTTTGGCTTTTTCAAGAGAGGCTTTATCACTGCCACTTTTAGTGAGTTTGGTACATCCGGTGGATAGAGAGCTGTTTATTATGTTCAACATAGGAGGGCCAAGCACAGGAAGCAGCTCCTTCAGCAGTTTAGTAGGAATAGGATCCAGTATGCAGCTTGAAGGTTTAGAGGCCATGATTATTTTCATCATTGTGTCAAGAGATATAGTACTAAAACACTTAAGTGTCTCTCCCGATCCCAGAACCTGGAGCTGTGCAGATCCAGGACAGCTAAGCCCTGGAGGAATACGCAGATTCAAAGAGGAGTCCATAATTTGCTTTCTAATGGTCATGATCTTTTCCTCAAAGAAGTTCATGAATTTATCACTGCTGAAGTGAAAGCCATCCTCTCTTGGGGAATGCTGCTTTTTAGTTAGCTTTGCAACAGTATCAAAAGAAATTTTGGATTGTTCTTATTTTCCTCAATTAAGTTGGAAAAGTAGGATGATCGAGCAGCAGTGAGGGCTCTTCGGTACTGCACGGTACTGTCTTTCCAAGCTAGTCGGAAGACTTCCAGTTTGGTGTGGCGCCATTTCGTTCCAATTTCCTGGAAGCTTGCTTCAAAGCTCGGGTATTTTCTGTATACCAGGGAGCTAGTTTCTTATGACAAATGTTTTTCGTTTTTAGGGGTGCAACTGCATCTAGGGTATTGCGCAAGGTTAAATTGAGTTCCTCAGTTAAGTGGTTAACTGATTTTTGTCCTCTGACGTCCTTGGGTAGGCAGAAGGAGTCTGGAAGGGCATCAATGAATTTTTGTGTTGTTTGAGAATTTATAGACGACTTTTGATGCTCCTTGGTTGGGGTCTGAGCAGATTATTTGTTGCGATTGCAAATGTAATAAAATGGTGGTCCGATAGTCCAGGATTTTGTGGAAAAAACATTAAGATCTACAACATTTATTCCATGGGACAAAACTAGGTCCAGAGTATGACTGTGGCAGTGAGTAGGTCCAGAGACATGTTGGACAAAACCCACTGAGTCGATAATGGCTCCGAAAGACTTTTGGAGTGGGTCTGTGGACTTCTCCATGTGAATATTAAAATCACCAAAAATTAGAATATGATCTGCTATGACTACAAGGTCTGATAGGAATTCAGGAAACTCAGAGAGGAACGCTGTATATGGCCCAGGAGGCCTGTAAACAGTAGCTATAAAAAGTGATTGAGTAGGCTGCATAGATTTCATGACTAGAAGCTCAAAAGATGAAAACGCCATTTTTTTTTTTGTAAATTGAAATTTGCTATCGTAAATGTTAGCAACACCTCCGCCTTTGCGGGATGCACGGGGAATATGGTCACTAGTGTAACCAGGAGGTGAGGCCTCATTTAACACAGCAAATTCATCAGGCTTAAGCCATGTTTCAGTCAGGCCAATCACATCGAGATTATGATCAGTGATTAGTTCATTGACTATGACTGCCTTTGAAGTTGTGACACTCTGGCTCTATGGACTTTTATTTTGAGCCAGGGTTGTTATTTTTCTGTTGGGTGTATTTCTATGTTTGCTTTTCTGTTGGGTTGGTTTCTATGTTTGGTCATTGACTCCCAATCGGAGGTAACGAGTGTCAGCTGTCGGCTCGTTATCTCTGATTGGGAGCCATATTTAAACTGTTGTGTTTCACTGTGTGTTTGTGGGTTTTTGTTCCATGTTTCTGTCAGTGTTACAGAGGACTTCACTATCGTCATTTGTTGTTTTTCGTGGTTGCTTTAATAAATAAAGTAATCATGTTCACTCCACGCGCTGCGTATTGGTCCGCTTCTTCAGACGATCGTGACAGAAGTGAGGGATCTAACATTAAGTAACCCTATTTTGAGATGTGAGGTATCACGATCTCTTTCAATAATGGCAGGAATGGAGGAGGTCTTTATCCTAATAAGATTGCTAGGGTGAACACCGCCATGTTTAGTTTTGCCCAACCTAGGTCGAGGCACAGACACAGTCTCAATGGGTATGGCTGAGCTGACTACACTGACTGTGCTATTGGCAGACTCCACTAAGCTGGCAGGTTGGCTAACAGCCTGCTGCCTGGCCTGCACCCTATTTCACTGTGGGGCTAGAGGAGTTAGAGCCCTATCTATGTTGGTAGATAAGAGGAGAGCACCCCTCCAGCTAGGATGGAGTCCGTCACTCCTCAGCAGGTCAGGCTTGGTCCTGTTTGTGGGTGAGTCCCAGAAAGAGGGCCAATTATCCACAAATGTTATCTTTTGGGAGGGGCAGAAAACAGTTTTCAACCAGCGATTAAGTGCTGAGACTCTGCTGTAGAGCTCGTCACTTCCCCTAACTGGGAGGGGGCCAGAGACAATTACTCGATGCCGACACATCTTTCTAGCTGATTTACAAGCTGAAGCTATGTTGCACTTGGTGACCTCTGACTGTTTCATCCTAACATCGTTGGTGCCGACGTGGATAACAATATACAGGCTATATACAGGCTATATACAGCTATATACAGCTATATACAGGCTATATACAGCTATATACAGGCTATATACAGGCTATATACAGGCTATATACAGCTATATACAGGCTATATACAGGCTATATACAGCTATATACAGGCTATATACAGGCTATATACAGGCTATATACAGGCTATATACAGGCTATATACAGGCTATATACAGGCTATATACAGCTATATACAGGCTTTATACAGGCTATATACAGCTATATACAGCTATATACAGGCTATATACAGGCTATATACAGGCTATATACAGGTTATATACAGGCTATATACAGCTATATACAGGCTATATACAGGCTATATACAGCTATATACAGGCTATATACAGGCTATATACAGGCTATATACAGGCTATATACAGCTATATACAGGCTATATACAGGCTATATACAGGCTATATACAGCTATATACAGGCTATATACAGGCTATATACAGGCTATATACAGGCTATATACAGCTATATACAGCTATATACAGGCTATATACAGCTATATACAGCTATATACAGGCTATATACAGGCTATATACAGGCTATATACAGGCTATATACAGCTATATACAGGCTATATACAGGCTATATACAGCTATATACAGCTATATACAGGCTATATACAGGCTATATACAGGCTATATACAGGCTATATACAGGCTTTATACAGGCTATATACAGGCTATATACAGGCTATATACAGGCTATATACAGGCTATATACAGGCTATATACAGGCTATATACAGGCTATATACAGGCTATATACAGGCTATATACAGGCTATATACAGGCTATATACAGCTATATACAGCTATATACAGGCTATATACAGCTATATACAGGCTATATACAGCTATATACAGGCTATATACAGCTATATACAGGCTATATACAGCTATATACAGACTATATACAGGCTATATACAGGCTATATACAGCTATATACAGCTATATACAGCTATATACAGCTATATACAGGCTATATACAGTCTATATACAGCTATATACAGCTATATACAGGCTATATACAGGCTATATACAGGCTATATACAGCTATATACAGGCTATATACAGGCTATATACAGGCTATATACAGCTATATACAGCTATATACAGGCTATATACAGGCTATATACAGGCTATATACAGGCTATATACAGGCTATATACAGGCTATATACAGGCTATATACAGGCTATATACAGCTATATACAGACTATATACAGGCTATGTACAGGCTATATACAGGCTATATACAGGCTATATACAGCTATATACAGCTATATACAGGCTATATACAGCTATATACAGGCTATATACAGGCTTAATACAGCTATATACAGACTATATACAGGCTATATACAGGCTATATACAGCTATATACAGCTATATACAGCTATATACAGGCTATATACAGTCTATATACAGCTATATACAGCTATATACAGGCTATATACAGGCTATATACAGGCTATATACAGGCTATATACAGCTATATACAGGCTATATACAGGCTATATACAGGCTATATACAGGCTATATACAGGACTATCGGACCACCATTTTATTACATTTGCAATCGCAACAAATAATCTGCTCAGACCCCAACCAAGGAGCATCAAAAGTCGTGCTATAAATTCTCAAACAACACAAAAATTCATTGATGCCCTTCCAGACTCCTTCTGCCTACCCAAGGACGTCAGAGGACAAAAATCAGTTAACCACTTAACTGAGGAACTCAATTTAACCTTGCGCAATACCCTAGATGCAGTTGCACCCCTAAAAACGAAAAACATTTGTCATAAGAAACTAGCTCCCTGGTATACAGAAAATACCCGAGCTTTGAAGCAAGCTTCCAGGAAACTGGAACGGAAATGGCGCCACACCAAACTGGAAGTCTTCCGACTAGCTTGGAAAGACAGTACCGTGCAGTACCGAAGAGCCCTCACTGCTGCTCGATCATCCTACTTTTCCAACTTAATCGAGGAAAATAAGAACAATCCAAAATTTCTTTTTGATACTGTTGCAAAGCTAACTAAAAAGCAGCATTCCCCAAGAGAGGATGGCTTTCACTTCAGCAGTGATAAATTCATGAACTTCTTTGAGGAAAAGATCATGACCATTAGAAAGCAAATTACGGACTCCTCTTTGAATCTGCGTATTCCTCCAGGGCTTAGCTGTCCTGGATCTGCACAGCTCTGCGAGGGCCTGGGATCGGGAGAGACACTTAAGTGTTTTAGTACTATATCTCTTGACACAATGATGAAAATAATCATGGCCTCTAAACCTTCAAGCTGCATACTGGATCCTATTCCTACTAAACTGCTGAAGGAGCTGCTTCCTGTGCTTGGCCCTCCTATGTTGAACATAATAAACAGCTCTCTATCCACCGGATGTGTACCAAACTCACTAAAAGTGGCAGTGATAAAGCCTCTCTTGAAAAAGCCAAACCTTGACCCGGAAAATATAAAAAACTATCGGCCTATATCGAATCTTCCATTCCTCTCAAAAATTTTAGAAAAAGCTGTTGCGCAGCAACTCACTGCCTTTCTGAAGACAAACAATGTATACGAAATGCTTCAGTCTGGTTTTAGACCCCATCATAGCACTGAGACTGCACTTGTGAAGGTGGTAAATGACCTTTTAATGGCGTCAGACCGAGGCTCTGCATCTGTCCTCGTGCTACTAGACCTTAGTGCTGCCTTTGACACCATCGATCACCACATTCTTTTGGAGAGACTGGAAACCCAAATTGGTCTACACGGACAAGTTCTGGCCTGGTTTAGATCCTACCTGTCGGAAAGATATCAGTTTGTCTCTGTGAATGGTCTGTCCTCCGACAAATCAACTGTACATTTCGGTGTTCCTCAAGGTTCCGTTTTAGGACCACTATTGTTTTCACTATATATTTTACCTCTTGGGGATGTTATTCGAAAACATAATGTTAACTTTCACTGCTATGCGGATGACACACAGCTGTACATTTCAATGAAACATGGTGAAGCCCCAAAATTGCCCTCGCTAGAAGCCTGTGTTTCAGACATAAGGAAGTGGATGGCTGAAAACTTTTTTACTTTTAAACTCGGACAAAACAGAGATGCTTGTTCTAGGTCCCAAGAAACAAAGAGATCTTCTGTTAAATCTGACAATTCATCTTGATGGTTGTAAAGTCGTCTCAAATAAAACTGTGAAGGACCTCGGCGTTACTCTTGACCCTGATCTCTCTTTTGCGAACATATCAAGACTGTTTCAAGGACAGCTTTTTTCCATCTACGTAACATTGCAAAAATCAGAAATTTTCTGTCCAAAAATGATGCAGAAAAATTAATCCATGCATTTGTTACTTCTAGGTTAGACTACTGCAATGCTCTATTTTCCGGCTACCCGGATAAAGCACTAAATAAACTTCAGTTAGTGCTAAATACGGCTGCTAGAATCCTGACTAGAACCAAGAAATTTGATCATATTACTCCAGTGCTAGCTTCCCTACACTGGCTTCCTGTTAAGGCAAGGGCTGATTTCAAGGTTTTACTGTTAACCTATAAAGCGTTACATGGGCTTGCTCCTACCTATCTTTCCGAGTTGGTCCTGCCGTACATACCAATACGTACGCTACGGTCACAAGACGCAGGCCTCCTAATTGTCCCTAGAATTTCTAAGCAAACAGCGGGAGGCAGGGCTTTCTCCTATAGATCTCCATTTTTATGGAACAGTCTGCCTACCCATGTGAGAGACGCAGACTCGGTCTCAACCTTTAAGTCTTTACTGAAGACTTATCTCTTCAGTAGGTCATATGATTGAGTGTAGTCTGGCCCAGGAGTGTGAAGGTGAACGGAAAGGCTGGAGCAACGAACAGCCCTTGCTGTCTCTGCCAGGCCGGTTCCCCTCTCCACTGGGGTTCTCTGCCTCTAACCCTGTTGCAGGGGCTGAGTCACTGGCTTGCTGGTGCTCTTTCATGCCGTCCCTGGGAGGGGTGCGTCACTTGAGTGGGTTGAGTTACTGACGTGATCTTCCTGTCTGGGTTGGCGCCCCCTTGGTTTGTGCTGTGGTGGAGACCTCTGTGGGCTATACTCGGCCTTGTCTCAGGATTGTAAGTTGGTGGTTGGGGATATCCCTCTAGTGGTGCGGGGGCTGTGCTTTGGCGGAGTGGGTGGGGTTATATCCTTCCTGTTTGGCCCTGTCCGGGGTTTCTTCGGATGGGGCCACAGTGTCTCCGGACCGCTCCTGTCTCAGCCTCCAGTATTTATGCTGCAGTAGTTTATGTGTCGGGGGGCTGGGGTTAGTTGGTTATACCTGGAGTACTTCTCCTGTCTTATCCAGTGTCCTGTGTGAATTTAAGTATGCTCTCTCTAATTCTCTCGTTCTCTCTTTCTCTCTGAGAACCTGAGCCCTAGGACCATACGTCAGGACTACCGGGCATGATGACACCTTGCTGTCCCCAGTCCGCCTGGCCTTGCTGCTATTCCAGTTTCAACTGTTCTGCCTGCGGCTACGAAACCCCCTACCTGTCCCAGACCTGCTGTTTTCAACTCTTAATGTTCGGCTATGAAAAGCCAACTGAGAGACCTGAGCCCTAGGACCATACGTCGGGACTACCGGCCGTGGTGACTCCTTGCTGTCCCCAGTCCGCCTGGCCTTGCTGCTATTCCAGTTTCAACTGTTCTGCCTGCGGTTATGGAACCCCTACCTGTCCCAGACCTGCTGTTTTAAACTCTTAATGATCGGCTATGAAAAGCCAACTGAGATTTATTCCTGATTATTATTTGACCATGCTTGTCACTTATGAACATTTTTGAACATCTTGGCATGGTTCTGTTATAATCTCCACCCGGCACAGCCAGAAGAGGACTGGCCACCCCTCATAGCCTGGTTCCTCTCTAGGTTTCTTCCTAGGTTTTCGCCTTTCTAGGGAGTTTTTCCTAGCCACCGTGCTTCTACACCTGCATTACTAGCTGTTTGGGGTTTTAGGCTGGGTTTCTGTACAGCACTTCGAGATATTAGCTGATGTAAGAAGGGCTATATAAAATAAAATTGATTGATTGATTGATATATACAGCTATATACAGCTATATACAGGCTATATACAGCTATATACAGGCTATATACAGCTATATACAGGCTATATACAGGCTATATACAGCTATATACAGGCTATATACAGGCTATTTACAGGCTATATACAGGCTATATATACAGGCTATGCACACATGACTGTAAGTCGCTTTGGATAAAAGTGTCTGCTAAATGGCATATTATTATTATTATTATTATTATTATTATTATTATTATTATTATTATTATTATTATTATTATTATTATTATTATTATATACAGGCTATATACAGGCTATATACAGGCTATATACAGGCTATATACAGCTATATACAGGCTTATACAGGCTATATACAGGCTATATACAGGCTATATACAGGCTATATACAGGCTATATACAGCTATATACAGGCTATATACAGGTTATATACAGCTATATACAGCTATATACAGGCTATATACAGCCATATACAGCCATATACAGGCTATATACAGGCTATATACAGGCTATATACAGGAGATACCGGTACTGAGTCAATATACAGGCTATATACAGGGGGTACCGGTACCGAGTCAATATACAGGTTATATACAGGGGGTACCGGTACCGAGTCAATATACAGGCTATATACAGGGGGTACCGGTACCGAGTCAATATACAGGCTATATACAGCGGTTACCGGTACCGAGTCAATATACAGGCTATATACAGGGGGTACCGGTACCGAGTCAATATACAGGCTATATACAGGGGGTACCGGTACCGAGTCAATATACAGGCTATATACAGGGGGTACCGGTACGAGTCAATATACAGGCTATATACAGGGGTACCGGTACCGAGTCAATATACAGGCTATATACAGGGGGTACCGGTACCGAGTCAATATACAGGCTATATACAGGGGGTACCGGTACCGAGTCAATATACAGGCTATATACAGGGGGTACCGGTACCGAGTCAATGTGTGTGGGTACAGGTTAGTGGAGATAATTTGTACATGTAGGTAGGGGTAAAGTGACTATGCATAGATAATAAACAGCGAGTAGCAGCAGTGTAAAAACTAAGGGGGGGTCAATGTAAATAGTCCGGGTGGCCATTTGATTAATTGTTCAGCAGTCTTATGGCCTGGGGGTAGAAGCTGTTTCAGCAGTCTTATGGCCTGGGGGTAGAAGCTGTTTCAGCAGTCTTATGGCCTGGGGGTAGAAGCTGTTTCAGCAGTCTTATGGCCTGGGGGTAGAAGCTGTTTCAGCAGTCTTATGGCCTGGGGGTAGAAGCTGTTTCAGCAGTCTTATGGCCTGGGGGTAGAAGCTGTTTCAGCAGTCTTATGGCCTGGGGGTAGAAGCTGTTTCAGCAGTCTTATGGCCTGGGGGTAGAAGCTGTTTCAGCAGTCTTATGGCCTGGGGGTAGAAGCTGTTTCAGCAGTCTTATGGCCTGGGGGTAGAAGCTGTTTCAGCAGTCTTATGGCCTGGGGGTAGAAGCTGTTTCAGCAGTCTTATGGCCTGGGGGTAGAAGCTGTTTCAGCAGTCTTATGGCCTGGGGGTAGAAGCTGTTTCAGCAGTCTTATGGCCTGGGGGTAGAAGCTGTTTCAGCAGTCTTATGGCCTGGGGGTAGAAGCTGTTTCAGCAGTCTTATGGCCTGGGGGTAGAAGCTGTTTCAGCAGTCTTATGGCCTGGGGGTAGAAGCTGTTTCAGCAGTCTTATGGCCTGGGGTAGAAGCTGTTTCAGCAGTCTTATGGCCTGGGGGTAGAAGCTGTTTCAGCAGTCTTATGGCCTGGGGGGTAGAAGCTGTTTCAGCAGTCTTATGGCCTGGGGGTAGAAGCTGTTTCAGCAGTCTTATGGCCTGGGGGTAGAAGCTGTTTCAGCAGTCTTATGGCCTGGGGGTAGAAGCTGTTTCAGCAGTCTTATGGCCTGGGGGTAGAAGCTGTTTCAGCAGTCTTATGGCCTGGGGGTAGAAGCTGTTTCAGCAGTCTTATGGCCTGGGGTAGAAGCTGTTTCAGCAGTCTTATGGCCTGGGGGTAGAAGCTGTTTCAGCAGTCTTATGGCCTGGGGGTAGAAGCTGTTTCAGCAGTCTTATGGCCTGGGGTAGAAGCTGTTTCCAGCAGTCTTATGGCCTGGGGGTAGAAGCTGTTTCAGCAGTCTTATGGCCTGGGGGTAGAAGCTGTTTCAGCAGTCTTATGGCCTGGGGGTAGAAGCTGTTTCAGCAGTCTTATGGCCTGGGGGTAGAAGCTGTTTCAGCAGTCTTATGGCCTGGGGGTAGAAGCTGTTTCAGCAGTCTTATGGCCTGGGGGTAGAAGCTGTTTCAGCAGTCTTATGGCCTGGGGGTAGAAGCTGTTTCAGCAGTCTTATGGCCTGGGGGTAGAAGCTGTTTCAGCAGTCTTATGGCCTGGGGGTAGAAGCTGTTTCAGCAGTCTTATGGCCTGGGGTAGAAGCTGTTTCAGCAGTCTTATGGCCTGGGGGTAGAAGCTGTTTCAGCAGTCTTATGGCCTGGGGGTAGAAGCTGTTTCAGCAGTCTTATGGCCTGGGGGTAGAAGCTGTTTCAGCAGTCTTATGGCCTGGGGGTAGAAGCTGTTTCAGCAGTCTTATGGCCTGGGGGTAGAAGCTGTTTCAGCAGTCTTATGGCCTGGGGGTAGAAGCTGTTTCAGCAGTCTTATGGCCTGGGGGTAGAAGCTGTTTCAGCAGTCTTATGGCCTGGGGGTAGAAGCTGTTTCAGCAGTCTTATGGCCTGGGGGTAGAAGCTGTTTCAGCAGTCTTATGGCCTGGGGGTAGAAGCTGTTTCAGCAGTCTTATGGCCTGGGGGTAGAAGCTGTTTCAGCAGTCTTATGGCCTGGGGGGTAGAAGCTGTTTCAGCAGTCTTATGGCCTGGGGGTAGAAGCTGTTTCAGCAGTCTTATGGCCTGGGGGTAGAAGCTGTTTCAGCAGTCTTATGGCCTGGGGGTAGAAGCTGTTTCAGCAGTCTTATGGCCTGGGGGTAGAAGCTGTTTCAGCAGTCTTATGGCCTGGGGGTAGAAGCTGTTTCAGCAGTCTTATGGCCTGGGGGTAGAAGCTGTTTCAGCAGTCTTATGGCCTGGGGGTAGAAGCTGTTTCAGCAGTCTTATGGCCTGGGGGTAGAAGCTGTTTCAGCAGTCTTATGGCCTGGGGGTAGAAGCTGTTTCAGCAGTCTTATGGCCTGGGGGTAGAAGCTGTTTCAGCAGTCTTATGGCCTGGGGTAGAAGCTGTTTCAGCAGTCTTATGGCCTGGGGGGTAGAAGCTGTTTCAGCAGTCTTATGGCCTGGGGGTAGAAGCTGTTTCAGCAGTCTTATGGCCTGGGGGTAGAAGCTGTTTCAGCAGTCTTATGGCCTGGGGGTAGAAGCTGTTTCAGCAGTCTTATGGCCTGGGGGTAGAAGCTGTTTCAGCAGTCTTATGGCCTGGGGGTAGAAGCTGTTTCAGCAGTCTTATGGCCTGGGGGTAGAAGCTGTTTCAGCAGTCTTATGGCCTGGGGGGTAGAAGCTGTTTCAGCAGTCTTATGGCCTGGGGGTAGAAGCTGTTTCAGCAGTCTTATGGCCTGGGGGTAGAAGCTGTTTCAGCAGTCTTATGGCCTGGGGGTAGAAGCTGTTTCAGCAGTCTTATGGCCTGGGGGTAGAAGCTGTTTCAGCAGTCTTATGGCCTGGGGGTAGAAGCTGTTTCAGCAGTCTTATGGCCTGGGGGTAGAAGCTGTTTCAGCAGTCTTATGGCCTGGGGGTAGAAGCTGTTTCAGCAGTCTTATGGCCTGGGGGTAGAAGCTGTTTCAGCAGTCTTATGGCCTGGGGGTAGAAGCTGTTTCAGCAGTCTTATGGCCTGGGGGGTAGAAGCTGTTTCAGCAGTCTTATGGCCTGGGGGTAGAAGCTGTTTCAGCAGTCTTATGGCCTGGGGGTAGAAGCTGTTTCAGCAGTCTTATGGCCTGGGGGTAGAAGCTGTTTCAGCAGTCTTATGGCCTGGGGGTAGAAGCTGTTTCAGCAGTCTTATGGCCTGGGGGTAGAAGCTGTTTCCAGCAGTCTTATGGCCTGGGGGTAGAAGCTGTTTCAGCAGTCTTATGGCCTGGGGGTAGAAGCTGTTTCAGCAGTCTTATGGCCTGGGGGTAGAAGCTGTTTCAGCAGTCTTATGGCCTGGGGGTAGAAGCTGTTTCAGCAGTCTTATGGCCTGGGGGTAGAAGCTGTTTCAGCAGTCTTATGGCCTGGGGGTAGAAGCTGTTTCAGCAGTCTTATGGCCTGGGGGTAGAAGCTGTTTCAGCAGTCTTATGGCCTGGGGGTAGAAGCTGTTTCAGCAGTCTTATGGCCTGGGGGTAGAAGCTGTTTCAGCAGTCTTATGGCCTGGGGGTAGAAGCTGTTTCAGCAGTCTTATGGCCTGGGGGTAGAAGCTGTTTCCAGCAGTCTTATGGCCTGGGGGTAGAAGCTGTTTCAGCAGTCTTATGGCCTGGGGGTAGAAGCTGTTTCAGCAGTCTTATGGCCTGGGGGTAGAAGCTGTTTCAGCAGTCTTATGGCCTGGGGGTAGAAGCTGTTTCAGCAGTCTTATGGCCTGGGGGTAGAAGCTGTTTCAGCAGTCTTATGGCCTGGGGGTAGAAGCTGTTTCAGCAGTCTTATGGCCTGGGGTAGAAGCTGTTTCAGCAGTCTTATGGCCTGGGGGTAGAAGCTGTTTCAGCAGTCTTATGGCCTGGGGGTAGAAGCTGTTTCAGCAGTCTTATGGCCTGGGGGTAGAAGCTGTTTCAGCAGTCTTATGGCCTGGGGTAGAAGCTGTTTCAGCAGTCTTATGGCCTGGGGGTAGAAGCTGTTTCAGCAGTCTTATGGCCTGGGGGTAGAAGCTGTTTCAGCAGTCTTATGGCCTGGGGTAGAAGCTGTTTCAGCAGTCTTATGGCCTGGGGGTAGAAGCTGTTTCAGCAGTCTTATGGCCTGGGGGTAGAAGCTGTTTCAGCAGTCTTATGGCCTGGGGGTAGAAGCTGTTTCAGCAGTCTTATGGCCTGGGGTAGAAGCTGTTTCAGCAGTCTTATGGCCTGGGGGTAGAAGCTGTTTCAGCAGTCTTATGGCCTGGGGGTAGAAGCTGTTTCAGCAGTCTTATGGCCTGGGGGTAGAAGCTGTTTCCAGCAGTCTTATGGCCTGGGGGTAGAAGCTGTTTCAGCAGTCTTATGGCCTGGGGGTAGAAGCTGTTTCAGCAGTCTTATGGCCTGGGGGTAGAAGCTGTTTCAGCAGTCTTATGGCCTGGGGGTAGAAGCTGTTTCAGCAGTCTTATGGCCTGGGGTAGAAGCTGTTTCAGCAGTCTTATGGCCTGGGGGTAGAAGCTGTTTCAGCAGTCTTATGGCCTGGGGGTAGAAGCTGTTTCAGCAGTCTTATGGCCTGGGGGTAGAAGCTGTTTCAGCAGTCTTATGGCCTGGGGGTAGAAGCTGTTTCAGCAGTCTTATGGCCTGGGGGTAGAAGCTGTTTCAGCAGTCTTATGGCCTGGGGGTAGAAGCTGTTTCAGCAGTCTTATGGCCTGGGGGTAGAAGCTGTTTCAGCAGTCTTATGGCCTGGGGGTAGAAGCTGTTTCAGCAGTCTTATGGCCTGGGGGTAGAAGCTGTTTCAGCAGTCTTATGGCCTGGGGGTAGAAGCTGTTTCAGCAGTCTTATGGCCTGGGGGTAGAAGCTGTTTCAGCAGTCTTATGGCCTGGGGGTAGAAGCTGTTTCAGCAGTCTTATGGCCTGGGGGTAGAAGCTGTTTCAGCAGTCTTATGGCCTGGGGGTAGAAGCTGTTTCAGCAGTCTTATGGCCTGGGGGTAGAAGCTGTTTCAGCAGTCTTATGGCCTGGGGGTAGAAGCTGTTTCAGCAGTCTTATGGCCTGGGGGTAGAAGCTGTTTCAGCAGTCTTATGGCCTGGGGGTAGAAGCTGTTTCAGCAGTCTTATGGCCTGGGGGTAGAAGCTGTTTCAGCAGTCTTATGGCCTGGGGGTAGAAGCTGTTTCAGCAGTCTTATGGCCTGGGGGTAGAAGCTGTTTCAGCAGTCTTATGGCCTGGGGGTAGAAGCTGTTTCAGCAGTCTTATGGCCTGGGGGTAGAAGCTGTTTCAGCAGTCTTATGGCCTGGGGGTAGAAGCTGTTTCAGCAGTCTTATGGCCTGGGGGTAGAAGCTGTTTCAGCAGTCTTATGGCCTGGGGGTAGAAGCTGTTTCAGCAGTCTTATGGCCTGGGGGTAGAAGCTGTTTCAGCAGTCTTATGGCCTGGGGGTAGAAGCTGTTTCAGCAGTCTTATGGCCTGGGGGTAGAAGCTGTTTCAGCAGTCTTATGGCCTGGGGGTAGAAGCTGTTTCAGCAGTCTTATGGCCTGGGGGTAGAAGCTGTTTCAGCAGTCTTATGGCCTGGGGGGTAGAAGCTGTTTCAGCAGTCTTATGGCCTGGGGGTAGAAGCTGTTTCAGCAGTCTTATGGCCTGGGGGTAGAAGCTGTTTCAGCAGTCTTATGGCCTGGGGGTAGAAGCTGTTTCCAGCAGTCTTATGGCCTGGGGGTAGAAGCTGTTTCAGCAGTCTTATGGCCTGGGGGTAGAAGCTGTTTCAGCAGTCTTATGGCCTGGGGGTAGAAGCTGTTTCAGCAGTCTTATGGCCTGGGGGTAGAAGCTGTTTCAGCAGTCTTATGGCCTGGGGGTAGAAGCTGTTTCAGCAGTCTTATGGCCTGGGGGTAGAAGCTGTTTCAGCAGTCTTATGGCCTGGGGGTAGAAGCTGTTTCAGCAGTCTTATGGCCTGGGGGTAGAAGCTGTTTCAGCAGTCTTATGGCCTGGGGGGTAGAAGCTGTTTCAGCAGTCTTATGGCCTGGGGGTAGAAGCTGTTTCAGCAGTCTTATGGCCTGGGGGTAGAAGCTGTTTCAGCAGTCTTATGGCCTGGGGGTAGAAGCTGTTTCAGCAGTCTTATGGCCTGGGGGTAGAAGCTGTTTCAGCAGTCTTATGGCCTGGGGGTAGAAGCTGTTTCAGCAGTCTTATGGCCTGGGGGGTAGAAGCTGTTTCAGCAGTCTTATGGCCTGGGGGTAGAAGCTGTTTCAGCAGTCTTATGGCCTGGGGTAGAAGCTGTTTCAGCAGTCTTATGGCCTGGGGGTAGAAGCTGTTTCAGCAGTCTTATGGCCTGGGGGTAGAAGCTGTTTCAGCAGTCTTATGGCCTGGGGGTAGAAGCTGTTTCAGCAGTCTTATGGCCTGGGGGGTAGAAGCTGTTTCAGCAGTCTTATGGCCTGGGGTAGAAGCTGTTTCAGCAGTCTTATGGCCTGGGGGTAGAAGCTGTTTCAGCAGTCTTATGGCCTGGGGGTAGAAGCTGTTTCAGCAGTCTTATGGCCTGGGGGTAGAAGCTGTTTCAGCAGTCTTATGGCCTGGGGGTAGAAGCTGTTTCAGCAGTCTTATGGCCTGGGGGTAGAAGCTGTTTCAGCAGTCTTATGGCCTGGGGGTAGAAGCTGTTTCAGCAGTCTTATGGCCTGGGGGTAGAAGCTGTTTCAGCAGTCTTATGGCCTGGGGGTAGAAGCTGTTTCAGCAGTCTTATGGCCTGGGGTAGAAGCTGTTTCAGCAGTCTTATGGCCTGGGGGTAGAAGCTGTTTCAGCAGTCTTATGGCCTGGGGGTAGAAGCTGTTTCAGCAGTCTTATGGCCTGGGGGTAGAAGCTGTTTCAGCAGTCTTATGGCCTGGGGGTAGAAGCTGTTTCAGCAGTCTTATGGCCTGGGGTAGAAGCTGTTTCAGCAGTCTTATGGCCTGGGGGTAGAAGCTGTTTCAGCAGTCTTATGGCCTGGGGGTAGAAGCTGTTTCAGCAGTCTTATGGCCTGGGGTAGAAGCTGTTTCAGCAGTCTTATGGCCTGGGGGTAGAAGCTGTTTCAGCAGTCTTATGGCCTGGGGGTAGAAGCTGTTTCAGCAGTCTTATGGCCTGGGGGTAGAAGCTGTTTCAGCAGTCTTATGGCCTGGGGGTAGAAGCTGTTTCAGCAGTCTTATGGCCTGGGGGTAGAAGCTGTTTCAGCAGTCTTATGGCCTGGGGGTAGAAGCTGTTTCAGCAGTCTTATGGCCTGGGGGTAGAAGCTGTTTCAGCAGTCTTATGGCCTGGGGTAGAAGCTGTTTCAGCAGTCTTATGGCCTGGGGGTAGAAGCTGTTTCAGCAGTCTTATGGCCTGGGGGTAGAAGCTGTTTCAGCAGTCTTATGGCCTGGGGGTAGAAGCTGTTTCAGCAGTCTTATGGCCTGGGGGTAGAAGCTGTTTCAGCAGTCTTATGGCCTGGGGGTAGAAGCTGTTTCAGCAGTCTTATGGCCTGGGGGTAGAAGCTGTTTCAGCAGTCTTATGGCCTGGGGGTAGAAGCTGTTTCAGCAGTCTTATGGCCTGGGGGTAGAAGCTGTTTCAGCAGTCTTATGGCCTGGGGGTAGAAGCTGTTTCAGCAGTCTTATGGCCTGGGGGTAGAAGCTGTTTCAGCAGTCTTATGGCCTGGGGGTAGAAGCTGTTTCAGCAGTCTTATGGCCTGGGGGTAGAAGCTGTTTCAGCAGTCTTATGGCCTGGGGGTAGAAGCTGTTTCAGCAGTCTTATGGCCTGGGGGTAGAAGCTGTTTCAGCAGTCTTATGGCCTGGGGGTAGAAGCTGTTTCAGCAGTCTTATGGCCTGGGGGTAGAAGCTGTTTCAGCAGTCTTATGGCCTGGGGGTAGAAGCTGTTTCAGCAGTCTTATGGCCTGGGGGTAGAAGCTGTTTCAGCAGTCTTATGGCCTGGGGGTAGAAGCTGTTTCAGCAGTCTTATGGCCTGGGGGTAGAAGCTGTTTCAGCAGTCTTATGGCCTGGGGGTAGAAGCTGTTTCAGCAGTCTTATGGCCTGGGGGTAGAAGCTGTTTCAGCAGTCTTATGGCCTGGGGGGTAGAAGCTGTTTCAGCAGTCTTATGGCCTGGGGGTAGAAGCTGTTTCAGCAGTCTTATGGCCTGGGGGTAGAAGCTGTTTCAGCAGTCTTATGGCCTGGGGGTAGAAGCTGTTTCAGCAGTCTTATGGCCTGGGGGTAGAAGCTGTTTCAGCAGTCTTATGGCCTGGGGGTAGAAGCTGTTTCAGCAGTCTTATGGCCTGGGGGTAGAAGCTGTTTCAGCAGTCTTATGGCCTGGGGGTAGAAGCTGTTTCAGCAGTCTTATGGCCTGGGGGTAGAAGCTGTTTCAGCAGTCTTATGGCCTGGGGGTAGAAGCTGTTTCAGCAGTCTTATGGCCTGGGGTAGAAGCTGTTTCAGCAGTCTTATGGCCTGGGGGGTAGAAGCTGTTTCAGCAGTCTTATGGCCTGGGGGTAGAAGCTGTTTCAGCAGTCTTATGGCCTGGGGGGAGAAGCTGTTTCAGCAGTCTTATGGCCTGGGGGTAGAAGCTGTTTCAGCAGTCTTATGGCCTGGGGGTAGAAGCTGTTTCAGCAGTCTTATGGCCTGGGGGTAGAAGCTGTTTCAGCAGTCTTATGGCCTGGGGGTAGAAGCTGTTTCAGCAGTCTTATGGCCTGGGGGGGTAGAAGCTGTTTCAGCAGTCTTATGGCCTGGGGGTAGAAGCTGTTTCAGCAGTCTTATGGCCTGGGGGTAGAAGCTGTTTCAGCAGTCTTATGGCCTGGGGGTAGAAGCTGTTTCAGCAGTCTTATGGCCTGGGGGTAGAAGCTGTTTCAGCAGTCTTATGGCCTGGGGGTAGAAGCTGTTTCAGCAGTCTTATGGCCTGGGGGTAGAAGCTGTTTCAGCAGTCTTATGGCCTGGGGGTAGAAGCTGTTTCAGCAGTCTTATGGCCTGGGGGTAGAAGCTGTTTCAGCAGTCTTATGGCCTGGGGGTAGAAGCTGTTTCAGCAGTCTTATGGCCTGGGGGTAGAAGCTGTTTCAGCAGTCTTATGGCCTGGGGGTAGAAGCTGTTTCAGCAGTCTTATGGCCTGGGGGTAGAAGCTGTTTCAGCAGTCTTATGGCCTGGGGGGGTAGAAGCTGTTAACCTCTTAAGGATCTGACCCTTTTTTTCCATTTTCTCCTAAAATGACATCCCCAAATCTAACTGCCTGTAGCTCAGGACCTGAAGCAAGGATATGTATATTCTTGATACCATTTGAAAGGAAATACTGAAGTTTGTAGAAATGTGAAATTAGATCAGGTAAAAGATAATACAAACAAAAAAAAGATGGTTATTTTTTAAAATCTTTTTGTTCCATCATCTTTGAAATGCAAGAGAAAGGCCACAATATAATATTGCAGTTTAGACGCAATTTAGATTTTGGCCACTAGATGGCAGCAGTGTGTGTGCTAAGTTTCAGATTGATCCAGTGAAGCATTGCAATACTGGACTATTTTGTATCAAGTCTGCCAAAATGTGCCGAATTGGTCAATTAATACATTTTCTAGTACATAACTATAGAGAACATACAAAAGTGATATGGTTTACCTGCATTAAAGTCCCCTGCCACTAGCAGTGCCGCTTCTGGATGAACATTTTCTTGTTTGCTTATGGCCTTAAATAGGTCGTTGAGTGCGGTCTTAGTGCCAGCGTCGGTTTGTGGTGGTAAATAGACGGCTACGAAAAATATAGATGAAAACTCTCTTGGTAGATAGTGGGTCTACAGTTTATCATGAGGTACTCTTCCTCAGGCGAGCAATACCTCGAGACGTCCTCAATATTAGACATCGCGCACCAGCTGTTATTGACAAATAGACACACACCCCCACCACTCGTTTTAGCAGACATAGCTGTTCTGTCCTGCCGATGAAAACACAGCCAAATGAATATTATCAGTGTCGTCGTTCAGCCACGACTCAGTGAAACAAACGATATTACAGTTCTTAATGTCCCGTTGGTGGGATAGTCTCGAACGGAGATCATCCAGTTTATTTTCCAGTGATTGCGTGTTGGCCAATAGAACGGATGGTAGAGGCGGATTACCCACTCGCCGACGATTTCTAACAAGGCACCCCGATCTCCGCCCTATAAACTGTCAAAGACTCCAGCCACCCTAGTCATAGACTGTTCTCTATTCTACCGCAGGGCAAACGGTACCGGAGCGCCAAGTCTCGGTCCAAAAGACTTCTCAACAGCTTCTACCCCCAATCCATAAGACTCCTGAACAGCTAAACATGGCTACCCGGACTATTTGCATTGTCTTGCCAACCCCACCCCAGCCTACCCACTCTTTTATGCTGCTGCTGCTCTGTTTATTATCTATGCATAGTCACTTTAACTCTACCCACATGTACATATTACCTCAATTACCTCATCATACCTCTTAATCCCTCTTCACTCCTCTTCATCACTCTTCACTCCTCTTCACCCCTCTTCACCCCTCTTCACCCCTCTTCATCCCTCTTCACCCCTCTTCATCACACTTCACCCCTCTTCACCCCTCTTCACCCCTCTTCACCCCTCTTCATCACTCTTCACCCCTCTTCATCACTCTTCACCCCTCTTCATCACTCTTCACCCCTCTTCATCACTCTTCATCCCTCTTCACCCCTCTTCACCCCTCTTCACCCCTCTTCATCCCTCTTCACCCCTCTTCACCCCTCTTCACCCCTCTTCATCCCTCTTCACCCCTCTTCATCACTCTTCACCCCTCTTCACCCTTCTTCACCCCTCTTCATCACACTTCACCCCTCTTCACCCCTCTTCACCCCTCTTCACCCCTCTTCATCACTCTTCACCCCTCTTCATCACACTTCACCCCTCTTAATCACTCTTCACCCCTCTTCATCACTCTTCATCCCTCTTCACCCCTCTTCACCCCTCTTCACCCCTCTTCACCCCTCTTCACCCCTCTTCACCCCTCTTCACCCCTCTTCACTTCTCTTCACTCCTCTTCACCCCTCTTCATCACTTTTCACCCCTCTTCACCCCTCTTCACCCCTCTTCACCCCTCTTCATCACTCTTCACCCCTCTTCACCCCTCTTCATCACTCTTCACCCCTCTTCACCCCTCTTCACCCCTCTTCATCCCTCTTCACCCCTCTTCATCACTCTTCACCCCTCTTCACCCCTCTTCACCCCTCTTCATCACACTTCACCCCTCTTCACCCCTCTTCACCCCTCTTCATCACTCTTCACCCCTCTTCATCACTCTTCACCCCTCTTAATCACTCTTCACCCCTCTTCATCACTCTTCATCCCTCTTCACCCCTCTTCACTCCTCTTCACCCCTCTTCACCCCTCTTCACCCCTCTTCACTCCTCTTCACTCCTCTTCACCCCTCTTCATCACTCTTCACCCCTCTTCACCCCTCTTCACCCCTTTTCATCACTCTTCACCCCTCTTCACCCCTCTTCACCCCTCTTCATCACTCTTCACCCCTCTTCACCCCTCTTCACCCCTCTTCACTCCTCTTCACCCCTCTTCACCCCTCTTCACCCCTCTTCATCACTCTTCACTCCTCTTCACCCCTCTTCATCAAGCTTCACTCCTCTTCATAACTCTTCACCCCTCTTCATCACGCATCATCACTCTTCACTCCTCTTCATCACTCTTCACCCCTCTTCAACACTCTTCATCACTCTTCACTCCTCTTCATCACTCTTCACCCCTCTTCATCAAGCTTCACTCCTCTTCATCACTCTTCATCACTCTTCACCCCTCTTCATCACTCTTCATCACTCTTCACTCCTCTTCATCACTCTTCACCCCTCTTCATCAAGCTTCACTCCTCTTCATCACTCTTCATCATTCTTCACCCCTCTTCATCCCTCTTCACCCCTCTTCATCCCTCTTCACCCCTCTTCATCCCTCTTCACCTCTCTTCATCACACTTCACCCCTCTTCACCCCTCTTCACTCCTCTTCATCACACTTCACTCCTCTTCACCCCTCTTCACCCCTCTTCAATCCTCTTCATCCCTCTTCACCCCTCTTCACTCCTCTTCACCCCTCTTCATCCCTCTTCATCCCTCTTCACCCCATTTCACTCCTCTTCACCCCTCTTCATCCCTCTTCATCCCTCTTCACCCCTCTTCATCCCTCTTCACCCCTCTTCATCACTCTTCATCCCTCTTCACTCCTCTACATCACACTTCACTCCTCTTCACCCCTCTTCACTCCTCTTCACTCCTCTTCACCCTCTTCACTCCTCTTCATCACACTTCACTCCTCTTCACCCCTCTTCACCCCTCTTCACTCCTCTTCATCACTCTTCATCATTCTTCACCCCTCTTCATCCCTCTTCACCCTTCTTCATCCCTCTTCACCCCTCTTCATCCCTCTTCACCTCTCTTCACCCCTCTTCACTCCTCTTCATCACACTTCACTCCTCTTCACCCCTCTTCACCCCTCTTCACCCCTCTTCATCCCTCTTCACCCCTCTTCACCCCTCTTCACTCCTCTTCATCACACTTCACTCCTCTTCACCCCTCTTCACCCCTCTTCACCCCTCTTCATCCCTCTTCATCCCTCTTCATCCCTCTTCATCCCTCTTCACCCCTCTTCACTCCTCTTCACCCCTCTTCACTCCTCTTCATCCCTCTTCATCCCTCTTCATCCGTCTTCACCCCTCTTCACCCCTCTTCACACCTCTTCACTCCTCTTCACTCCTCTTCATCACTCTTCATCATTCTTCACCCCTCTTCATCCCTCTTCACCCCTCTTCATCCCTCTTCACCCCTCTTCATCCCTCTTCACCTCTCTTCATCACACTTCACCCCTCTTCACCCCTCTTCACTCCTCTTCATCACACTTCACTCCTCTTCACCCCTCTTCACCCCTCTTCAATCCTCTTCATCCCTCTTCACCCCTCTTCATCCCTCTTCACCCCTCTTCATCACTCTTCATCCCTCTTCACTCCTCTTCATCACACTTCACTCCTCTTCACCTCTCTTCACTCCTCTTCACTCCTCTTCACCCTCTTCACCCCTCTTCATCCCTCTTCACCTCTCTTCACCCCTCTTCACTCCTCTTCATCACACTTCACTCCTCTTCACCCCTCTTCACCCCTCTTCACCCCTCTTCATCCCTCTTCACCCCTCTTCACCCCTCTTCACCCCTCTTCACCCCTCTTCACCCCTCTTCACTCCTCTTCACCCCTCTTCATCCCTCTTCATCCCTCTTCACCCCACTTCACTCCTCTTCACCCCTCTTCATCCCTCTTCATCCCTCTTCACCCCTCTTCATCCCTCTTCACCCCTCTTCATCACTCTTCATCCCTCTTCACTCCTCTACATCACACTTCACTCCTCTTCACCCCTCTTCACTCCTCTTCACTCCTCTTCACCCTCTTCACTCCTCTTCATCACACTTCACTCCTCTTCACCCCTCTTCACCCCTCTTCACTCCTCTTCATCACTCTTCATCATTCTTCACCCCTCTTCATCCCTCTTCACCCTTCTTCATCCCTCTTCACCCCTCTTCATCCCTCTTCACCTCTCTTCACCCCTCTTCACTCCTCTTCATCACACTTCACTCCTCTTCACCCCTCTTCACCCCTCTTCACCCCTCTTCATCCCTCTTCACCCCTCTTCACTCCTCTTCATCACACTTCACTCCTCTTCACCCCTCTTCACCCCTCTTCATCCCTCTTCATCCCTCTTCATCCCTCTTCACCCCTCTTCACTCCTCTTCACCCCTCTTCACTCCTCTTCATCCCTCTTCATCCCTCTTCATCCCTCTTCACCCCTCTTCACCCCTCTTCACACCTCTTCACTCCTCTTCACCCCTCTTCATCCCTCTCCACCCCTCTTCATCCCTCTTCACCCCTCTTCACCCCTCTTCACCCCTCTTCACCCCTCTTCACCCCTCTTCATCCCTCTTCACCCCTCTTCACTCCTCTTCACTCCTCTTCACCCCTCTTCACCCCTCTTCACCCCTCTTCATCCCTCTTCATCCCTCTTCACCCCTCTTCACTCCTCTTCACCCCTCTTCATCCCTCTTCATCCCTCTTCACCCCTCTTCACCCCTCTTCACCCCTCTTCACTCCTCTTCACCCCTCTTCATCCCTCTTCATCCCTCTTCACCCCTCTTCACTCCTCTTCACCCCTCTTCACCCCTCTTCACCCCTCTTCACTCCTCTTCACCCCTCTTCACCCCTCTACACCCCTCTTCCCTCCTCTTCACCCCTCTTCACCCCTCTTCACCCCTCTTCACCCCTCTTCATCCCTCTTCACCCCTCTTCACTCCTCTTCACTCCTCTTCACCCCTCTTCACCCCTCTTCACTCCTCTTCACCCCTCTTCACCCCTCTTCACACCTCTTCACCCCTCTTCACCCCTCTTCACTCCTCTTCACTCCTCTTCACTCCTCTTCACCCCTCTTCACCCCTCTTCACTCCTCTTCACCCCTCTTCACTCCTCTTCACCCCTCTTCACTCCTCTTCACCCCTCTTCACCCCTCTTCACCCCTCTTCACTCCTCTTCACTCCTCTTCACCCTTCTTCACTCCTCTTCACTGGCATTAGTCACAATGTCTTTAGAGCTTGTCACACCCTGGCTCTGGGGACTCTATATGTTGAGCCAGGGTGTGTAGATTCTATGTGTTTTTGTTCTATGGTCACAGTCTAGTATTTGTATTTCTATGTTGGCCAGAGTGGTTCCCAATCAGAGGCAACGAGTGTCAGCTGTTGCTGGTTGTCTCTGATTGTGAGCCATATTTAGACAGGGTGTGTTCCCACAGGTGTTGTGGTATCTTTGTTCCTTTTGGTTTGTTTTCGTGTTGGTTGTTTAACCTAGGACGTCACGTTATTCGTTTGTTTTGTTCGTGTTATCACTTTGGTAAATAAAGTATGTTTGCCTTCAACGCTGCGCCTTGGTCTACTCCGTTCAACGATCGTGACAGAAGATCCCACCAGAACTGGACCAAGCAGCGGGTCCAGGAGCCATCGCCAGGGAAATCCCTAGCGGATATCCAGCGCCTCCTCGACTGGGTCAAGCCGGGTGAGGAAGAGAGGGGCTTGACGTTTATTAAAGTCCCCTGCCACTAGGAGTGCCGCTTCTGGATGAGCATTTCCTTGTTTGCTTATGGCCTTATATAGCTCGTTGAGTGCGGTCTTAGTGCCAGCGTCGGTTTGTGGTGGTAAATAGACGGCTACGAGAAATATAGATGAAAACTCTCTTGGTAGATAGTGGGTCTACAGCTTATCATGAGGTATTCTACCTCAGGCGAGCAATACCTCGAGACGTCCTCAATATTAGACATCGCGCACCAGCTGTTATTGACAAATAGACACACACCCCCACCACTCGTTTAAGCAGACATAGCTGTTCTGTCCTGCCGATGCACGGAAAACACAGCCAAATGAATATTATCAGTGTCGTCGTTCAGCCACGACTCAGTGAAACAAACGATATTACAGTTCTTAATGTCCCGTTGGTGGGATAGTCTCGAACGGAGATCATCCAGTTTATTTTCCAGTGATTGCATGTTGGCCAATAGAACGGATGGTAGAGGCGGATTACCCACTCGCCGACGATTTCTAACAAGGCACCCCGATCTCCGCCCTATAAACTGTCAAAGACTCCAGCCACCCTAGTCATAGACTGTTCTCTATTCTACCGCAGGGCAAACGGTACCGGAGCGCCAAGTCTCGGTCCAAAAGACTTCTCAACAGCTTCTACCCCCAATCCATAAGACTCCTGAACAGCTAAACATGGCTACCCGGACTATTTGCATTGTCTTGCCAACCCCACCCCACCCTACCCACTCTTTTAAGCTGCTGCTGCTCTGTTTATTATCTATGCATAGTCACTTTAACTCTAACCACATGTACATATTACCTCAATTACCTCATCATACCTCTTAATCCCTCTTCACTCCTCTTCACCCCTCTTCACTCCTCTTCATCACTCTTCACCCCTCTTCACTCCTCTTCACCCCTCTTCACCCCTCTTCACCCCTCTTCATCACTCTTCACCCCTCTTCATCACTCTTCACCCCTCTTCACCCCTCTTCACCCCTCTTCACCCCTCTTCACCCCTCTTCATCACTCTTCACCCCTCTTCACCCCTCTTCACCCCTCTTCATCACCCTTCACCCCTCTTCACCCCTCTTCACCCCTCTTCATCACACTTCACCCCTCTTCACCCCTCTTCACCCCTCTTCACCCCTCTTCACCCCTCTTCATCACTCTTCACCCCTCTTCACCCCTCTTCACCCCTCTTCACTCCTCTTCACCCCTCTTCACCCCTCTTCATCACTCTTCACCCCTCTTCATCACACTTCACCCCTCTTCACCCCTCTTCACCCCTCTTCACTCCTCTTCACCCCTCTTCACCCCTCTTCATCACTCTTCAACCCTCTTCACCCCTCTTCATCACACTTCACCCCTCTTCACCCCTCTTCACCCCTCTTCACCCCTCTTCATCACTCTTCACCCCTCTTCACCCCTCTTCACTCCTCTTCACCCCTCTTCACCCCTCTTCACCCCTCTTCATCACTCTTCACTCCTCTTCACCCCTCTTCATCAAGCTTCACTCCTCTTCATCACTCTTCACTCCTCTTCATGACTCTTCACCCCTCTTCACCCCTCTTCACCCCTCTTCATCCCTCTTCACCCCTCTTCACCCCTCTTCACTCCTCTTCATCACACTTCACTCCTCTTCACCCCTCTTCACCCCTCTTCACCCCTCTTCATCCCTCTTCATCCCTCTTCATCCCTCTTCATCCCTCTTCACCCCTCTTCACTCCTCTTCACCCCTCTTCACTCCTCTTCATCCCTCTTCATCCCTCTTCATCCCTCTTCACCCCTCTTCACACCTCTTCACTCCTCTTCACTCCTCTTCATCACTCTTCATCATTCTTCACCCCTCTTCATCCCTCTTCACCCCTCTTCATCCCTCTTCACCCCTCTTCATCCCTCTTCACCTCTCTTCATCACACTTCACCCCTCTTCACCCCTCTTCACTCCTCTTCATCACACTTCACTCCTCTTCACCCCTCTTCACCCCTCTTCAATCCTCTTCATCCCTCTTCACCCCTCTTCATCCCTCTTCACCCCTCTTCATCACTCTTCATCCCTCTTCACTCCTCTTCATCACACTTCACTCCTCTTCACCCCTCTTCACTCCTCTTCACTCCTCTTCACCCCTCTTCACCCCTCTTCATCCCTCTTCACCTCTCTTCACCCCTCTTCACTCCTCTTCATCACACTTCACTCCTCTTCACCCCTCTTCACCCCTCTTCACCCCTCTTCATCCCTCTTCACCCCTCTTCACCCCTCTTCACCCCTCTTCACCCCTCTTCACCCCTCTTCACCCCTCTTCACCCCTCTTCACCCCTCTTCATCCCTCTTCACCCCTCTTCACTCCTCTTCACCCCTCTTCATCCCTCTTCATCCCTCTTCACCCCTCTTCATCCCTCTTCACCCCTCTTCATCACTCTTCATCCCTCTTCACTCCTCTACATCACACTTCACTCCTCTTCACCCCTCTTCACTCCTCTTCACTCCTCTTCACCCTCTTCACTCCTCTTCATCACACTTCACTCCTCTTCACCCCTCTTCACCCCTCTTCACTCCTCTTCATCACTCTTCATCATTCTTCACCCCTCTTCATCCCTCTTCACCCTTCTTCATCCCTCTTCACCCCTCTTCATCCCTCTTCACCCCTCTTCACCCCTCTTCACTCCTCTTCATCACACTTCACCCCTCTTCACCCCTCTTCACCCCTCTTCACCCCTCTTCATCCCTCTTCACCCCTCTTCACTCCTCTTCATCACACTTCACTCCTCTTCACCCCTCTTCACCCCCTCTTCATCCCTCTTCATCCCTCTTCATCCCTCTTCACCCCTCTTCACTCCTCTTCACCCTCTTCATCCCTCTTCATCCCTCTTCATCCCTCTTCACCCCTCTTCACCCCTCTTCACCCCTCTTCACACCTCTTCACTCCTCTTCATCCTCTTCATCCCCTCTCCACCCCTCTTCATCCCTCTTCACCTCTTCACCCCTCTTCACCCCCTCTTCACCCCTCTTCATCCCTCTTCACCCCTCTTCACTCCTCTTCACTCCTCTTCACTCCTCTTCACCCCTCTTCACCCCCTCTTCACCCCTCTTCATCCCTCTTCATCCCTCTTCACTCCTCTTCACCCTCTTCATCCCTCTTCATCCCTCTTCACCCCTCTTCACCCCTCTTCACCCCCTCTTCACTCTTCCTCTTCACCCCTCTTCATCCCTCTTCATCCCTCTTCACCCCTCTTCACTCCTCTTCACCCCTCTTCACCCCTCTTCACCCCCTCTTCACTCCTCTTCACCCTCTTCACCCCCTCAACACCCCTCTTCACTCCTCTTCACCCCTCTTCATCCCTCTTCACCCCCTTCACTCCTCTTCACTCCTCTTCACCCCCTCTTCACCCCCTCTTCACTCCTCTTCACCCCTCTTCACCCTTCTTCCACCTCTTCACCCCTCTTCATCCTCTTCACTCCCTCTTCACTCCTCTTCACCCCTCTTCACCTCTTCACCCTCTTCACCCCTCTTCACCCCTCTTCTCCTCTTACCTCCTCTTCATCCCTCTTCACCCCTCTTACCCTCTTCACTCACCCTCTTACCCTCTTCCACCTCTGCCCTCTTCACCCCTCTTCACCCTCTTCACCCCTCTTCACCCTCTTCACCTCTTGCCCTCTTCACCCTCCCTATGGTATTTGTCCCACTCCGCGATTTCTACTCCTCCTTCTTCAAAACTCCTTCACCCTCTAGTCAACTGTTCTCTCCCCTCGTCGGTCCCTACTTCTCCCCTTCCTCTCTTCAACACTCCTGTTCACCTCAACTTAATTCCCCTCTTTGCACTCTCTTCCACCCCCACTCTCATCCACCCCCACCTCTCCCTCCGTTGCATCCTCTTTCTCGTCACTCTTGGCCCCTCTTCACCCCTCTTCACATTATCTTATCCTCTTACCGCCTCTTCACTTCCTGCCTCTTCACCCCCCTTCCCCCCTCTTCATCCCTCTTCACCCCTCTTCATCTTCACCCTCTTCCACCCTCTTCCCTCTTCACCCCTCTTCACCCCTCTTCATCACTCTTCACCCCTCTTCACCCCTCTCCCCTCTTCATCACCTTTCACCCCTCTGCCACCCCTCTTCACCTCTTCATCACACTTCACCCCCCCCTCTTCACCCCCTCTTCCCCTCTTCATCACTCTTCACCCTCTTCACCCCCTCTTCACCCCTCTTCACTCCTCTTCACCCCTCTTCACCCCTCTTCATCACTCTTCACCCTCTTCATCACACTTCACCCTCTTCACCCCTCTTCACCCCTCTTCACTCCTCTTCACCCCTCTTCACCTCTTCTCACTCTTCAACCCTCTTCACCCCCTCTTCATCACACTTACCCTCTTCACCCCTCTTCACCCTCTTCACCCCCTCTTCATCACTCTTCACCCCCTCTTCACCCCTCTTCACCCCTCTTCACTCCGCTTCACTCCCCTCTTCACCCCTCTTCACCCCTCTTCATCACTCTTCACTCCTCTTCACCCCTCTTCATCAAGCTTCACTCCTCTTCATCACTCTTCACTCCTCTTCATCACTCTTCATCACTCTTCACCCCTCTTCATCACTCTTCACTCCTCTTCATCACTCTTCACCCCTCTTCATCAAGCTTCACTCCTCTTCATCACTCTTCATCATTCTTCACCCCTCTTCATCCCTCTTCACCCCTCTTCATCCCTCTTCACCCCTCTTCATCCCTCTTCACCTCTCTTCATCACACTTCACCCCTCTTCACCCCTCTTCACTCCTCTTCATCACACTTCACTCCTCTTCACCCCTCTTCACCCCTCTTCATCCCTCTTCACCCCTCTTCATCCCTCTTCACCCCTCTTCATCACTCTTCATCCCTCTTCACTCCTCTTCACTCCTCTTCACCCCTCTTCACTCCTCTTCATCACACTTCACTCCTCTTCACAACTCTTCACCCCTCTTCACTCTTCTTCATCACTCTTCATCATTCTTCACCCCTCTTCATCCCTCTTCACCCCTCTTCATCCCTCTTCACCCCTCTTCATCCCTCTTCACCTCTCTTCATCACACTTCACCCCTCTTCACCCCTCTTCACTCCTCTTCATCACACTTCACTCCTCTTCACCCCTCTTCACCCCTCTTCACCCCTCTTCACCCCTCTTCATCCCTCTTCATCCCTCTTCACCCCTCTTCACCCCTCTTCACCCCTCTTCATCCCTCTTCATCCCTCTTCACCCCTCTTCACTCCTCTTCACTCCTCTTCACTCCTCTTCACCCCTCTTCACCCCTCTTCATCCCTCTTCACCCCTCTTCACTCCTCTTCACTCCTCTTCACCCCTCTTCACCCCTCTTCACTCCTCTTTACCCCTCTTCATCCCTCTTCACCCCTTCACTCCTCTTCACCCCTCTTCACCCCTCTTCACCTCTTCATCCCTCTTCACCCCTCTTCACTCCTCTTCACTCCTCTTCACCCCTCTTCACTTCTCTTCACCCCTCTTCACCCCTCTTCACCCCTCTTCACTCCTCTTCACCCCTCTTCACTCCTCTTCACCCCTCTTCACTCCTCTTCACTCCTCTTCACCCCTCTTCACTCCTCTTCACTCCTCTTCACCCCTCTTCACCCCTCTTCACTCCTCTTCACTCCTCTTCACCCCTCTTCACTCCTCTTCACCCCTCTTCACCCCTCTTCACCCCTCTTCACCCCTCTTCACTTCTCTTCACCCCTCTTCACTCCTCTTCACCCCTCTTCACCTCTCTTCACCCCTCTTCACCCCTCTTCACCCCTCTTCACTCCTCTTCACCCCTCTTCACCCCTCTTCACCCCTCTTCACTCCTCTTCACTCCTCTTCACCCTTCTTCACTCCTCTTCACTGGCATTAGTCACAATGTCTTTAGAGCTTGTCACACCCTGGCTCTGGGGACTCTATATGTTGAGCCAGGGTGTGTAGATTCTATGTGTTTTTGTTCTATGGTCACAGTCTAGTATTTGTATTTCTATGTTGGCCAGAGTGGTTCCCAATCAGAGGCAACGAGTGTCAGCTGTTGCTGGTTGTCTCTGATTGGGAGCCATATTTAGACAGGGTGTGTTCCCACAGGTGTTGTGGTATCTTTGTTCCTTTTGGTTTGTTTTCGTGTTGGTTGTTTAACCTAGGACGTCACGTTATTCGTTTGTTTTGTTCGTGTTATCACTTTGGTAAATAAAGTATGTTTGCCTTCAACGCTGCGCCTTGGTCTACTCCGTTCAACGATCGTGACAGAAGATCCCACCAGAACTGGACCAAGCAGCGGGTCCAGGAGCCATCGCCAGGGAAATCCCTAGCGGATATCCAGCGCCTCCTCGACTGGGTCAAGCCGGGTGAGGAAGAGAGGGGCTTGACGTGGAAGCAGAAGGGCGAAAGGCTGGCGAGAAGTATGGAGACCTGGTCCACGGGTAGGAGTGAAGCCCATAAATTTTTTAGGGGGGGGCTAACGCCGTGGACGACGGGGCAGCAGGAGACCGCGACAGAGCGGCCCAGCGGGTTGGCAGAGGAGGCCGCCAGGTTATGGGGGCCACTGGTCGAAGAGGGGAGGGAAGGTGTAGAGGCACGGCGAGAGGTACTGGGGTGTGTTACCAGTCCGGTCCGGCCTGTTCCTGCTCCCCGCACCAGGCCAATGGTGCGCGTCTCCAGCCCGGTCCAGCCCGCTCCTGCTCCCCGCACCAAGCCTATGGTGCGCGTCGCCAGCCCGGCCCGTCCTGTTCCTGCTCCCCGCACCAAGCCAATGGTGCGCGTCGCCAGCCTCGGCCCGTCCTGTTCCTGCTCCCCGCACCAAGCCAATGGTGCGCTGTCGTCAGCCCGGCCCGGCCTGTTCCTGCTCCCCGCACCAGGCCAATGGTGCGGTCGCCAGCCGGTCCGGCCCGTTCCTACTCCCCGCACCAAGCAAATGGTGCGCGTCGCCAACCGGTCCGCCCGCTCCTGCTTCCACACCAAGCCAGTGGTGTGCGTCGTCAGTCCGGCACGGCCCGTGTCTGTTCCACCGGTGCCTGGTCCGGCACCGGTCAGATGCCTCACGCCGGAGCTAGAGCAATCCGCTCCACCAGTGTGCAGTCCAGCTCCGGCCAGCGGGGCCAGACCGGACCAGGGGTACTTTGGGGGGGTTGGAGAGAGGGAGCGGGGTTCAGGCCCGAGCCGGATCCGCCGCCTAGGCGGAGTGCCCACCCGGTCCCTCCCCTGTGGTATTTGGTTGACGCGGTCGGAGTCCGGCGCCTTTAGGGGTACTGTCACACCCTGGCTCTGGGGACTCTATATGTTGAGCCAGGGTGTGTAGATTCTATGTGTTTTTGTTCTATGGTCACAGTCTAGTATTTGTATTTCTATGTTGGCCAGAGTGGTTCCCAATCAGAGGCAACGAGTGTCAGCTGTTGCTGGTTGTCTCTGATTGGGAGCCATATTTAGACAGGCTGTGTTCCCACAGGTGTTGTGGTATCTTTGTTCCTTTTGGTTTGTTTCTGTGTTGGTTGTTTAACCTAGGACGTCACGTTATTCGTTTGTTTTGTTCGTGTTATCACTTTGGTAAATAAAGTATGTTTGCCTTCAACGCTGCGCCTTGGTCTACTCCGTTCAACGATCGTGACAGAGCTGCTATGGTATCCCCCAGTCACACATTTGACAACACAACAATGTCCTGATGACGTTCACCTGAAGGAAGCAAAAATAAAGAAAATGTCAGCTGTTCAATATTAGATGCCTCAGTCTTGTCTCACACCACGTAGCTTCACACCAGAATGTCCTGAATCACATTGAGTTTTGTAATGGGGTTATGAGATGTAGGCTAACTTCCTTGACCCCTCTCCAAGAGAAACACACAGCATTACATCAGAATGTCCTGAATCACATTGAGTTTTGTAATGGGGTTATGAGAGAGTAGGCTAACTTCCTTGACCCCTCTCCAAGAGAAACACACAGCATTACATCAGAATGTCCTGAATCACGCCACGTTGAGTTCTGTAATGGGGTTATGAGATGTAGGCTAACTTCCTTGACCCCTCTCCAAGAGAAACACACAGCATTACATTAGAATGTCCTGAATCACGCCACGTTGAGTTCTGTAATGGGATTATGAGAGAGTAGGCTAACTTCCCTGACCCCACTCCAAGAGAAACACACAGCATTACATCAGAATGCATTACATATTGATGTCACCTCAAGCTGAACCCTGGCAAGACGGAGCTGCTCTTCCTCCCGGGGAAGGACTGCCCGTTCCATGATCTCGCCATCACGGTTGACAACTCCGTTGTGTCCTCCTCCCAGAGTGCGAAGAGCCTTGGCGTGACCCTGGACAATACCCTGTCGTTCTCCGCTAACATCAAGGCGGTGACCCGATCCTGCAGGTTCATGCTCTACAACATTCGGAGAGTACGACCCTGCCTTACACAGGAAGCGGCACAGGTCCTAATCCAGGCACTTGTCATCTCCCGTCTGGACTACTGCAACTCGCTGTTGGCTGGGCTCCCTGCCTGTGCCATTAAACCCCTACAACTCATCCAGAATGCCTCAGCCCGTCTGGTGTTCAACCTTCCCAAGTTCTCTCACGTCACCCCGCTCCTCCGCACACTCCACTGGCTTCCAGTTGAAGCTCGCATCTGTTACAAGACCATGGTGCTTGCCTATGGAGCTGTGAGGGGAACGGCACCTCCGTACCTTCAGGCTCTGATCAGTCCCTACACCCAAACGAGGGCATTGCGTTCATCCACCTCTGGCCTGCTGGCTCCCCTTCCTCTGCGGAAGCATAGTTCCCGCTCAGCCCCGTCAAAACTGTTCGCTGCTCTGGCACCCCAATGGTGGAACAAGCTCCCTCACGACGCCAGGACAGCGGAGTCACTCACCACCTTCCGGAGACATTTGAAACCCCACCTCTTTAAGGAACACCTGGGATAGGATAAAGTAATCCTTCTACCCCCCCTCTTATTTTTCATTTTTTTTTACAAATATTGTAAAGTGGTTATCCCACTGGTTATAGGGTGAATGCACCAATTTATAAGTCGCTCTGGATAAGAGCGTCTGCTAAATGACGTAAATGTAAAATGTAAATGTCAAAGAACATTGTGCAATGCATAGCTGCCCTCACAGAATGACATGTAGGCCAACTTGTTTAAGTTAAGAGTGTTTTTACTGTAAAGGGAGTGTAAACGATACCTGATAATCTATTGACCGTAGGGGGCATGAATGTTGACATAATTGTGATCCAAACCCAAGCCTCATGTAAGCTGTGATGAGCTCAGGGTGGCAAGTAGCCTAGTGATTAAGAGTGTTGGGACAGTCACCGGAAAGTTCCTGGTTCGAATCCCCGAGCCGACTTGGTGAAAAACCTGTCGATAAGTCTTTGAGCAAGATACTTAACCCTAATTGCTCCTGTAAGTCATACTGGATAGGAGCATCTGGTAAATGTCAAACTGTGTTTTGTAAGATACTGACTTCATGACCATTGTTACCACTTACACTTTGTAGTCCATTTTACAAATAGCACAACTGTTTACGACTAATTTCGATGCCACAGAGGCCGTTTTCAACCAGAGAAGCTGTTTATTTGGTTCAGTTGCTCTTTAATGTTTTAAAGACCCATATAAAGTCTTGTTGGCGGTTAACTTCTTTAATGAGTTACTATATAGAGTGGATTTATTTATAGCTCCAGTCCAGAGGAGTGTATTTACAGTAAAAGGAGTGTAAACAGTTTCTGAGAAACTATTTATTGCCAGTGTTTCCTCATTCTTTGGTCAATACGGTATATTGTACAGTATACCGTCAATACTTTATTTCCTTGCTTTACCTGGCATCTAGGTACCTTTGTTTCCTGACTCTGGAGGGATCAGAATGAGAGAAAGATGGATTAAACAGAGATTGTGTCATAACGACACCTAACAACAGTTTCCATTCTCTTGGAGTTCCATTCTCTTGGAGTTCCATTCTCTTGGAATTCCATCATGTTTCTTCGAGGGGGGAAAAAAGTTGGTTGAACTTAATGACTTGATGACTTGACTGTAATAATAATTGTGTTACCCAGAACCAAATTAGCTATTCATTAATGGCATGAGAGAGTAGAATAACTTCCTTGTCCCCTCTCCAAGAGAAACACACAGCATTACACCAGAATGTCCTGAATCACCATCTTGATGTTAAAGAACATTGTGCAATGCATAGCTGCCCTCACGGAATGACATGTAGGCCAACTTGTTTGACCCCTCTCAAATATAAAAAGGAGTCTTCTGTTAGCCCTGCTTGGTCATTTCCCAGATCAACCGCTAATCCACTCCCGTGTACCTTCACAACCGTTTCCTAACTGCTTTTATCTAATATTTTTTATAGCTTTCTCACTAACCTAAAACATGTTGATAAGTAGGCGAATTTGGATGTGAGGAATACTGGTAACTGCAAAGAGTGATGACTGTACAGTATGTTTAAATGTAAGGAAGTGATCTACAGAAGAGACAATGGAGCTGTTGTTCATCCAACACCTACTCTCTCTCACCATAAACATTGTTTAGTTAGGGTTTAATAAACAGGTTATGGAACAGGGGACGTTAGTGTTTTCGGGCGTATCACCTCGATGCTTCTTGACAGCTCTCTGTCTTCCTTCAGGTGGATCTCATCTGGAGATGCCTCAGTCTTGACTCACACCACGTAGCTTCACACCAGGACTTCCTGAATCACGCCACATTGAGTTCTGTAATGGGGTTATGAGATGTAGGCTAACTTCCTTGACCCCTCTCCAAGATAAGATTCAACTGAAGGAAAACAGAGAGCTGTCAAAAGCACAGAGGTGCTTTTTTTCTGTTTGATGGTCTGTGAAGCATAACGACTATATGACAGTAGATCTCCACTGTAAGGAAGTAATCTATAGAAGAGATAATGGGGCTGTTTTCCCCTGCTGGGAAAAAAACACAGTTTCCTTGACCCCTCTCCAAGATAAACTCACATCACATGGCGTTACATCAGAATGTCCTGAATCAACCCACGTTGATGTCAAAGCACATTGTTCCTTCCATAGATGCCCTCATGGAGCTAACTTCCTTGACCCCTCTTAGAGAGAATAAAGAACTATAATCTAGGTTATCAAAACCCTTGAGACTGGAGGGATGGAAATACCAATAGATACCAAGAGAAGTACTTTAGCATCTTAAAGGGTTAGACATGTACTGTAGCATCTTAAAGGGTTAGACATGTACTGTAGCATCTTAAAGGGTTAGACATGTACTGTAGCATCTTAAAGGGTTAGACATGTACTGTGTCATCTTAAAGGTTTAGACATGTACTGTAGCATCTTAAAGGTTTAGACATGTACTGTAGCATCTTAAAGGTTTAGACATGTACTGTAGCATCTTAAAGGTTTAGACATGTACTGTAGCATCTTAAAGGTTTAGACATGTACTGTAGCATCTTAAAGGGTTAGACATGTACTGTAGCATCTTAAAGGTTTAGACATGTACTGTAGCATCTTAAAGGTTTAGACATGTACTGTGTCATCTTAAAGGTTTAGACATGTACTGTATTATCTTAAAGGTTTAGACATGTACTGTGTCATCTTAAAGGTTTAGACATGTACTGTAGCATCTTAAAGGTTTAGACATGTACTGTAGCATCTTAAAGGTTTAGACATGTACTGTAGCATCTTAAAGGTTTAGACATATACTGTAGCATCTTAAAGGTTTAGACATGTACTGTAGCATCTTAAAGGTTTAGACATGTACTGTAGCATCTTAAAGGTTTATATCCATTTGATGATGTCATTATGGCCTTGTTATTGTATTTATTTATTTATTTATTTTTATTTCACCTTTATTTAACCAGATAAACCAGTTGAGAACAAGTTCTCATTTACAACTGCGACCTGGCCAAGATAAAGCAAAGAAGTGCGATAAAAACAACAACACAGAGTTACATATGGGGTAAACAAAACATAAAGTAAAAAATACAACAGAAAATATATATACAGTGTGTGCAAATGTAGCAAGTTATGGAGGTAAGGCAATAAATAGGCTATAGTGCAAAATAATTACAATTTAGTATTAACGCTGGAATGATAGATGTGCAAGAGATGATATGCAAATAGAGATACTGGGGTGCAAATTAGCAAAATAAATAACAATATGGGGATGAGGTAGTTGGGTGGGCTAATTTCAGATCGGCTGTGTACAGGTGCAGTGATCGGTAAGGTGCTCTGACAACTGATGCTTAAAGTTAGTGAGGGAGATAAGAGTCTCCAGCTTCAGAGATTTTTGCAGTTCGTTCCAGTCATTGGTAGCAGAGAACTGGAAGGAATGGCGGCCAAAGGAGGTGTTGGGGATGACCAGTGAGATATACCTGCTGGAGCACATACTACGGGTGGGTGTTGCTACGGTGACCAATGAGCTAAGATAAGGCAGGGATTTGCCTAGCAGTGATTTATAGATGACCTGGAGCCAGTGGGTTTGGTGACAAATATGTAGTGAGGACCAGTATGGGCCCTTCCATTTGCAATCACCATTAAAAAGTGGTTGTCTTTTTAAAGTTTTAAAGACATGTATAAAGTCTTGTTTACGGTCAACTTCAGTTACCGTTAAGAGTCTATTTACTGTAAAAGCAGTGTAAACGGTACATGAGTGTCAATTGACCGTAGGGGGCATGAATGTTGACATAATTGTAATCCAAACCTAAGCCTCATGTAAGCTGTGATGAACTCAGGGCGGCAGGTAGGCTAGTGATTAAGAGTGCTGGTTCGAATCCCCGAGCCGACTTGGTGAAAAACCTGTCGATAAGCCTTGAGCAAGACACTTAACCCTAATTGTTCCTTTAAGTCATACTGGATAGGAGCATCTGGTAAATGTCAAACTGTGTTTTGTAAGATACTGACTTCATGACCATTGTTACCACTTATACTTTGTAGTCCATTTTACAATTAGCATAACTGTTTACGACTAATTTCGATGCCACAGAGGCCGTTTTCAACCAGAGAAGTTGTTTATTTGGTTCAGTTGCTCTTTCATGTTTTAAAGACCCATATAAAGTCTTGTTGGCGGTTAACTTCTTTAATGAGTTACTATATAGAGTGGATTTATTTATAGCTCCAGTCCAGAGGAGTGTATTTACAGTAAAAGGAGTGTAAACAGTTTCTGAGAAACTATTTTTTGCCAGTGTTTCCTCATTCTTTGGTCAATACGGTTTATTGTAAAGTATACCGTCAATACTTTATTTCCTTGCTTTACCTGGCATCTAGGTACCTTTGTTTCCTGACTCTGGAGGGATCAGAATGAGAGAAAGATGGATTAAACAGAGATTGTGTCTTAACGACACCTAACAACCGTTTCCATTCTCTTGGAGTTCCATTCTCTTGGAGTTCCATTCTCTTGGAGTTCCATTCTCTTGGAGTTCCATTCTCTTGGATTCCATTCTCTTGGAGTTCCATTCTCTTGGAGTTCCATTTGTCTTGGAGTTCCATTCTCTTGGAGTTCCATTCTCTTGGAGTTCCATTCTCTTGGAGTTCCATTCTCTTGGAGTTCCATTTGTCTTGGAGTTCCATTCTCTTGGAGTTCCATTCTCTTGGAGTTCCATTCTCTTGGAGTTCCATCATGTTTCTTCGAGGGGGGAAGAAAGTTGGTTGAACTTAATGACTTGATGACTTGACTGTAATAATAATTGTGTTACCCAGAACCAAATTAGCTATTCATTAATGGCATGAGAGAGTAGAATAACTTCCTTGTCCCCTCTCCAAGAGAAACACACATCACTACATCAGAATGTCCTGAATCACCATCTTGATGTTAAAGAACATTGTGCAATGCATAGCTGCCCTCACGGAATGACATGTAGGCCAACTTGTTTGACCCCTCTCAAATATAAAAAGGAGTCTTCTGTTAGCCCTGCTTGGTCATTTCCCAGATCAACCGCTAATCCACTCCCATGTACCTTCACAACCGTTTCCTAACTGCTTTTATCTAATATTTTTTATAGCTTTCTCACTAACCTAAAACATGTTGATAAGTAGGCGAATTTGGATGTGAGGAATACTGGTAACTGCAAAGAGTGATGACTGTACAGTATGTTTAAATGTAAGGAAGTGATCTACAGAAGAGACAATGGAGCTGTTGTTCATCCAACACCTACTCTCTCTCACCAGAAACATTGTTTAGTTAGGGTTTAATAAACAGGTTATGGAACAGGGGACGTTAGTGTTTTCGGGCGTATCACCTCGATGCTTCTTGACAGCTCTCTGTCTTCCTTCAGGTGGATCTCATGTGGAGATGCCTCAGTCTTGACTCACACCACGTAGCTTCACACCAGAATTTCCTGAATCACGCCACATTGAGTTATGTAATGGGGTTATGAGATGTAGGCTAACTTCCTTGACCCCTCTCCAAGATAAGATTCAACTGAAGGAAAACAGAGAGCTGTCAAAAGCACAGAGGTGCTTTTTTTCTGTTTGATGGTCTGTGAAGCATAACGACTATATGACAGTAGATCTCCACTGTAAGGAAGTAATCTATAGAAGAGATAATGGAGCTGTTTTCCCCTGCTGGGAAAAAACACAGTTTCCTTGACCCCTCTCCAAGATAAACTCACATCACATGGCGTTACATCAGAATGTCCTGAATCAACCCACGTTGATGTCAAAGCACATTGTTCCTTCCATAGATGCCCTCATGGAGCTAACTTCCTTGACCCCTCTTAAAGAGAATAAAGAACTATAATCTAGGTTATCAAAACCCTTGAGACTGGAGGGATGGATATACCAATAGATACCAAGAGAAGTACTTCAGCATCTTAAAGGGTTAGACATGTACTGTAGCATCTTAAAGGTTTAGACATGTACTGTAGCATCTTAAAGGTTTAGACATGTACTGTAGCATCTTAAAGGTTTAGAAATGTACTGTAGCATCTTAAAGGTTTAGACATGTACTGTAGCATCTTAAAGGTTTAGACATGTACTGTAGCATCTTAAAGGTTTAGACATGTACTGTAGGATCTTAAAGGTTTAGACATGTACTGTAGCCAGGGGCGGCCTGTTCAATAGGGCGATATGGGCGACGCACTGCCAAACGGGAAAAGGAAGGGATTTTTTTTCTAATCAATTATATCACGGCAACAGTAGTTATCAGTGTTGTAATCTATACGTCTGATCTGCCACAGTGCCACACTGCCACTAAATGTCGAATCAGGCTAAAGTCGTGCTTCAAATGGCTCCCCCCCCTTTTGGGGCGATTTCAGTCAGGTTGAAAATCGCCCAGAAGTCTGTAATAGACTCCCATGTAAAATCTATTTTTTTCAAATTTCAGAGCCTTCAATACAATCTCAATGGGTGTCTGTGGGCTTGCACTTACCGCTTTCGTCATACGTTACGTAACCATGAACGTAACTGAGAAAAGAGTGGATTGTTTGAAAGAAGTTCCTTTTTGTCGGCGAACAAATGGAGATAAATTGGCAACGAAACAATTAGGACCTCCCAGACCAAATTTAATAATTCAACAGGTTTCTACTAAAGGCGGAAAGTCCTACACCCGAGGATTTTCCAAAAATTGGTACGAACGAAAAAAGACATTGCCACTCACTCAACTGGATGACGAGGGATACAGGCTAGCTGTCCGCCGCCACAACGATGAGGTTAGTGTTGATAATCACAAGTTTACTGGATGTGGATATGGTGTAATAAAGGCAGTTTATTCAGAGGTAAATATATCTGGAATCGCGTTCACGGACCCGTTCGTCAAACTCTTAGGGAGCTATAAATTAAGCCCCATTACTTACCATATCAGATAAGAGAAATTGCTGCAGCTACATATATTTTACATCCTGGCCCTACATAGTTCACTATTTGCATCACTTACCAAAATATTACATGTGGTCATATATGCTTGGAAAGTGGAGATGCCATAGAACGTCAAAAAGTAAACATTGCTGGAGACACATTGCCGTTTTGGAGAAGACATCGCGTTTGCTAGCGAAGAGATTTGTTGTGGCAAATGAACTTGGGCTGGGAATTGCCAGGAACCTCACGATAAGATATATGCATCAGCATTGCGAGTCTCATGATTCTATACGTATTGCGATTCGATACTGTGATTTTATTGCGCACCATATGTCTGTTGCAGAGCGATCAGAAAGCCATGAGAACGAGTTTTGATCAGTCATGGAAATAAAAGTGCTGAAAACAAATTTGCTCCCAATGTGAAAAAGATTGAGAACAAGCTATGAAGGAACAATAATGGTGTTTTGGTGCAGGTACAGCCAACTAGCGCTAAAATATTGCGATATTGTCAATACAGTATATCGTAAAGTATCACTATGTAACTCGATTTCTTTCACCCCAATCCCTCAAATTAACGGTAAATAACTGAATTGTTTGCCCCACATTTAGCTAAGATGATTAGCTAGCCAGCTAAAATGTTTTATTTAGTTAGCAGTCGCATCTACAATAGTTTACTGTCAATAACATGTCTCCAAAAATGACGTGGTGTCTCCAATTGTGTTGACATTTTACAATTGCAATGCGCATCCATGAGTATCCACTTTCTGTAGCTCAGCTGGTAGAGCATGGTGCTTGTAACGCCAAGGTAGTGGGTTCGATCCCCGGGACCACCCATACACAAAAATGTATGCACGCATGACTGTAAGTCGCTTTGGATAAAAGCGTCTGCTAAATGGCATATTATTATTATTATTATTATTATTATTATTATCTGAAGAGAGCCCGAAACATTGTGTGCAGACATTTTATGCAATAAATGAAGTAGGTTCAATCTAGTAGTTCTGATCTTCTGATTGGTCCTGATGAGTTGGGCGAGGTCCCCTGCAGGCTACTGTCACTGTTGCATTGGCTCTGAGTCGGGTTCTCTGTCTTCAAATGTTCAGCCTAAGAGAGGGGATTTTTGTGTGTGTGTGTGTGTGTGTGTGTGTGTTTAACAGTGATGATGTGTGTGTGTGTGTGTGTGTTTAACAGTGATGATGTGTGTGTGTGTGTGTGTGTTTGTGTGTGTGTGTGTCCTCAGAGCAAGAACTCGTGAGTTGGAAGAACTGAGAGGCCTATGGCGTGGGTGTTGTCCTTGGCCACCTGCTGACAAGGCTGACAAGATAGGACCCTTTTGTCCATTGTTATTGGATAGGAACAGAACTTATAACCAGCTCCTGACCTAAATAGATCTTAGCACAACATTTTACTCAACATATCATATTCCATATTCACTATAACAAATATATTTACTACGACATTAGCAAGAACCGCCACATCCTCAGCCGGCTAATCCAGTGTGTGAAGTTTTGCGGAGTGTTTGAGTTAGCTTTGCGAGGCAAAGATGAAACTGAGGGCTCCACCAACCCTGGTAAGCCAACACTTTTGAGATCAGTCAATAAATGCTTCTGGTATTGACTTATATGCTGCCCCTGTCTTCATGTTGTTGCTGGACATATCTTTTTTTAAATGTGTGTAGGTCACCTAAATCATCAGAAAAATTGCCCCTCCTGAGAATTTTTTCAGGAGCCGCCACTGACTGTAGCATCTTAAAGGGTTAGACATGTACTGTAGCATCTTAAAGGTTTAGACATGTACTGTAGCATCTTAAAGGTTTAGACATGTACTGTAGCATCTTAAAGGTTTAGACATGTACTGTATTATCTTAAAGGTTTAGACATGTACTGTAGCATCTTAAAGGTTTAGACATGTACTGTAGCATCTTAAAGGTTTAGACATGTACTGTAGCATCTTAAAGGTTTAGACATGTACTGTAGCATCTTAAAGGGTTAGACATGTACTGTATTATCTTAAAGGTTTAGACATGTACTGTAGCATCTTAAAGGTTTAGACATGTACTGTAGCATCTTAAAGGGTTAGACATGTACTGTATTATCTTAAAGGTTTAGACATGTACTGTAGCATCTTAAAGGTTTAGACATGTACTGTAGCATCTTAAAGGTTTAGACATGTACTGTAGCATCTTAAAGGTTTAGACATGTACTGTAGCATCTTAAAGGTTTAGACATGTACTGTATTATCTTAAAGGTTTAGACATGTACTGTAGCATCTTAAAGGTTTAGACATGTACTGTAGCATCTTAAAGGTTTATATCCATTTGATGATGTCATTATGGCCTTGTTATTGTATTTATTTATTTATTTATTTTTATTTCACCTTTATTTAACCAGATAAACCAGTTGAGAACAAGTTCTCATTTACAACTGCGACCTGGCCAAGATAAAGCAAAGAAGTGCGATAAAAACAACAACACAGAGTTACATATGGGGTAAACAAAACATAAAGTAAAAAATACAACAGAAAATATATATACAGTGTGTGCAAATGTAGCAAGTTATGGAGGTAAGGCAATAAATAGGCTATAGTGCAAAATAATTACAATTTAGTATTAACGCTGGAATGATAGATGTGCAAGAGATGATATGCAAATAGAGATACTGGGGTGCAAATTAGCAAAATAAATAACAATATGGGGATGAGGTAGTTGGGTGGGCTAATTTCAGATCGGCTGTGTACAGGTGCAGTGATCGGTAAGGTGCTCTGACAACTGATGCTTAAAGTTAGTGAGGGAGATAAGAGTCTCCAGCTTCAGAGATTTTTGCAGTTCGTTCCAGTCATTGGCAGCAGAGAACTGGAAGGAATGGCGGCCAAAGGAGGTGTTGGGGATGACCAGTGAGATATACCTGCTGGAGCACATACTACGGGTGGGTGTTGCTATGGTGACCAATGAGCTAAGATAAGGCAGGGATTTGCCTAGCAGTGATTTATAGATGACCTGGAGCCAGTGGGTTTGGTGACAAATATGTAGTGAGGACCAGTATGGGCCCTTCCATTTGCAATCACCATTAAAAAAGTGGTTGTCTTTTTAAAGTTTTAAAGACATGTATAAAGTCTTGTTTACGGTCAACTTCAGTTACCGTTAAGAGTCTATTTACTGTAAAAGCAGTGTAAACGGTACATGAGTGTCAATTGACCGTAGGGGGCATGAATGTTGACATAATTGTAATCCAAACCTAAGCCTCATGTAAGCTGTGATGAACTCAGGGCGGCAGGTAGGCTAGTGATTAAGAGTGCTGGTTCGAATCCCGAGCCGACTTGGTGAAAAACCTGTCGATAAGCCTTGAGCAAGACACTTAACCCTAATTGTTCCTTTAAGTCATACTGGATAGGAGCATCTGGTAAATGTCAAACTGTGTTTTGTAAGATACTGACTTCATGACCATTGTTACCACTTATACTTTGTAGTCCATTTTACAATTAGCATAACTGTTTACGACTAATTTCGATGCCACAGAGGCCGTTTTCAACCAGAGAAGTTGTTTATTTGGTTCAGTTGCTCTTTAATGTTTTAAAGACCCATATAAAGTCTTGTTGGCGGTTAACTTCCTTAATGAGTTACTATATAGAGTGGATTTATTTATAGCTCCAGTCCAGAGGAGTGTATTTACAGTAAAAGGAGTGTAAACAGTTTCTGAGAAACTATTTATTGCCAGTGTTTCCTCATTCTTTGGTCAATACGGTTTATTGTAAAGTATACCGTCAATACTTTATTTCCTTGCTTTACCTGGCATCTAGGTACCTTTGTTTCCTGACTCTGGAGGGATCAGAATGAGAGAAAGATGGATTAAACAGAGATTGTGTCTTAACGACACCTAACAACCGTTTCCATTCTCTTGGAGTTCCATTCTCTTGGAGTTCCATTCTCTTGGAGTTCCATTCTCTTGGAGTTCCATTCTCTTGGATTCCATTCTCTTGGAGTTCCATTCTCTTGGAGTTCCATTTGTCTTGGAGTTCCATTCTCTTGGAGTTCCATTCTCTTGGAGTTCCATTCTCTTGGAGTTCCATTCTCTTGGAGTTCCATTTGTCTTGGAGTTCCATTCTCTTGGAGTTCCATTCTCTTGGAGTTCCATTCTCTTGGAGTTCCATCATGTTTCTTCGAGGGGGAAGAAAGTTGGTTGAACTTAATGACTTGATGACTTGACTGTAATAATAATTGTGTTACCCAGAACCAAATTAGCTATTCATTAATGGCATGAGAGAGTAGAATAACTTCCTTGTCCCCTCTCCAAGAGAAACACACATCACTACATCAGAATGTCCTGAATCACCATCTTGATGTTAAAGAACATTGTGCAATGCATAGCTGCCCTCACGGAATGACATGTAGGCCAACTTGTTTGACCCCTCTCAAATATAAAAGGAGTCTTCTGTTAGCCCTGCTTGGTCATTTCCCAGATCAACCGCTAATCCACTCCCATGTACCTTCACAACCGTTTCCTAACTGCTTTTATCTAATATTTTTTATAGCTTTCTCACTAACCTAAAACATGTTGATAAGTAGGCGAATTTGGATGTGAGGAATACTGGTAACTGCAAAGAGTGATGACTGTACAGTATGTTTAAATGTAAGGAAGTGATCTACAGAAGAGACAATGGAGCTGTTGTTCATCCAACACCTACTCTCTCTCACCAGAAACATTGTTTAGTTAGGGTTTAATAAACAGGTTATGGAACAGGGGACGTTAGTGTTTTCGGGCGTATCATCTCGATGCTTCTTGACAGCTCTCTGTCTTCCTTCAGGTGGATCTCATCTGGAGATGCCTCAGTCTTGACTCACACCTGACTGTAATAATAATCGTGTTACCCAGAACCAAATCAGCTACTCATTAATGGCATGAGAGACTGTTGCATGAGCAATGAGTAGGCCTATTCTGTTGTACAGAATCTATATCCTGAAGGACCATACATCTCTGAACTGTTGCACAGAATCTATATCCTGAAGGACCTTACATCTCATTCTGAACTGTTGTACAAAATATATATCCTGAAGCACCATACATCTCATACTGAACTGTTATACAGAATCTATATCCTGAAGGACCGTACATCTCTGAACTGTTATACAGAATCTATATCCTGAAGGACCATACATCTCATTCTGAACTGTTGTACAAAATATATATCCTGAAGCACCATACATCTCATACTGAACTGTGGTACAGAATGTATATTTACAGAAGGATGTTCTAGCAGTGTCTGAATCCTGGCATAGGAAGGCCACCAAAAATTCAGAAATGTCCATCCCCAACTACAACATTTTCCGTCTCGATAGAACTGCCAAAGGGGGTGGAGTTGCAATCTACTGTAGAGAGAGCCTGCAGAGCTCTATCATACTATCCAGGTCTGTGCCCAAACAGTTTGGGCTTCTACTTCTAAAAATCCACCTTTCCAGAAATAAGTCTCTCACTGTTGCTGCTTGCTACAGACCCCCCTCAGCCCGAGCTGTGCCCTGGACACCATATGTGAACTGATTGCCCCCATCTATCCTCAGAGTTCGTACTGCTTTGTGACCTAAACTGGGATATGCTTAACACCCCGGCCAACCTACAATCTAAACTAGATGCCCTCAATCTCACACAAATTATCAAGGAACCTACCAGGTACAACCCTAAATCTGTAAACATGGGCACCCTCATAGATATCATCCTGACTAACTTACCCTCTAAATACACCTCCGCTGTTTTCAACCAGGATCTCAGCGATCACTGCCGTCCGTAATGGGTCCGCGATCAAATGACCAACCCTCATCACTGTCAAACGCTCCCTAAAACACTTTAGCGAGCAGGCCTTCCTAATTGACCTGGCCCAGGTATCCTGGATGGATATCGATCTCATTCCGTCAGTAGAGGATGCCTGGTTGTTCTTTAAAAGTGCTTTCCTCTCAATCTTAAATAAGCATACCCCATTCAAAAAATTCAGAACTAAGAACAGATATAGCCCCTGGTTCTCTTTTGACTTGACTGCCCTTGACCAGCACAAAAACATCCTATGGTGTACTGCATTAGCATCAAACAGCCCCTGCGATATTTACATTTATTTAGCAGACGCTCTTATCCAGAGCGACTTACATTATCTATTTTTTTAATACACTTTTTATACTGGCCCCCGAACCCACAACCCTGGCATTGCAAACACCATGCTCTACCAACTGAGCTACATCCCTGCCAGCCATTCCCTCCCTTACCCTGGGCCAATTGTGCACCGCCCCATGGGTCTCCCGGTCGCAGCCGGCTACGAGAGAGCCTGGATTCGAACCAGGATCTCTAGTGGCACAGCTAGCACTGCGATGCAGTGCCTTAGACCACTGCGCCACTCGGGAGTCCGATATGCAACTTTTTAGGGAAGTCAGGAACCAATATACACATCCTGTGGCATACTGCATTAGCATCAAATAGCCCCCGCGATATGCAACTTTTCAGGGAAGTCAGGAACCAGCAGTTAGGAAAGCAAAGGCTAGCTTTTTCAAACAGAAATTTGCATCCTGTAGCACTACCTCCAAAAGTTTTGGGACATTGTAAAGTCCATGGAAAATAAGAGCACCTCCTCCCAACTGTCCACATCACTGAGGCTAGGAAACACTGTCACCACCGATAAATCTACAATAATCGAGAATTTCAACAAGCATTTTGCTACGGCTGGCCATGCTTTCCACCTGGCTACCACTACCCCGGCCACCAGCTCTGCACCCTCCGCTGCAACTTGCCCATGCCCCCCCTGCTTCTCCTTCACACAAATCCAGACAGCTGATGTTCTGAAAGAGCTGAAATATCTTGACCCCTACAAATCAGCTGGGCTAGACAATCTGGACTCTTTCTTTCTAAAATTAGCCGCCGAAATTGTCGCAACCCCTATTACTAGCCTGTTCAACCTCTCTTTTGTAACGTCTGAGATCCCCAGAGATTGGAAAGCTGCCGCGGTCATCCCCCTCTTCAAAGGGGGTGACACTCTAGATCCAAACTGTTATAGACCTATATCCATCCTGCCCTGCCTTTCGAAAGTATTTGAAAGCCAAGTTAACAAACAGATCACCGACCATTTCGAATCCCACCGTACCTTCTCCGCTATGCAATCCGGTTTCCGAGCTGGTCATGGGTGCACCTCAGCCACGCTCAAGGTCCTAAACGATATTATAAACGCGATCGATAAAAGACAGTACTGTGCAGCCATCTTATAATAATATAACATGCCATTTAGCAGACGCTTTTATCCAAAGCGACTTACAGTCATGTGCGCATACATTTTTACGTATGGGTGGTCCCGGGGATCGAACCCACTACCCTGGCGTTACAAGCGCCATGCTCTACCAATTGAGCTACAGAGGACCACAACGACCTGGCCAAGGCTTTCGACTCTGTCAACCACCGCATTCTTATTGACAGACTAAATAGCCTTGGTTTCTCTAATGACTGCCTCGCCTGGTTCACCAACTACTTCTCAGATAGAGTTTAATGTGTCAAATCGGAGGGCCTGTTGTCTGGACCTCTGACCGTCTCTATGGGGGTGCCACAGGGTTCAATTCTCGGGCCGACTCTATTCTCTGTGTATACAGTGGGGGAAAAAAGTATTTAGTCAGCCACCAATTGTGCAAGTTCTCCCACTTAAAAAGATGAGAGAGGCCTGTAATTTTCATCATAGGTACACATCAACTATGATAGACAAAATGGGAGAAAAAAAATCCAGAAAATCACATTGTAGGATTTTTTATGAATTTATTTGCAAATTATGGTGGAAAATAAGTATTTGGTCAATAACAAAAGTTTCTCAATACTTTGTTATATATCCTTTGTTGGCAATGACACAGGTCAAACGTTTTCTGTAAGTCTTCACAAGGTTTTCACACACTGTTGCTGGTATTTTGGCCAATTCCTCCATGCAGATCTCCTCTAGAGCAGTGATGTTTTGGGGCTGTCGCTGGGCAACACGGACTTTCAACTCCCTCCAAAGATTTTCAATGGGGTTGAGATCTGGAGACTGGCTAGACCACTCCAGGACCTTGAAATGCTTCTTACGAAGCCACTCCTTCGTTGCCATGAACACCATCTCTCTATTCAGAGACATTCACACCATGAACACCATCTCTCTATTCAGAGACATTCACACCATGAACACCATCTCTCTATTCAGAGACATTCACACCATGAACACCATATCTCTATTCAGAGACATTCACACCATGAACACCATCTCTCTATTCAGAGACATTCACACCATGAACACCATCTCTCTATTCAGAGACATTCACACCATGAACACCATCTCTCTATTCAGAGACATTCACACCATGAACACCATCTCTCTATTCAGAGACATTCACACCATGAACACCATCTCTCTAATCAGAGACATTCACACCATGAACACCATCTCTCTATTCAGAGACATACAAACCATGAACACCATCTCTCTATTCAGAGACATTCACACCATGAACACCATCTCTCTATTCAGAGACATACACACCATGAACACCATCTCTCTATTCAGAGACATTCACACCATGAACACCATCTCTCTATTCAGAGACATTCACACCATGAACACCATCTCTCTATTCAGAGACATTCACACCATGAACACCATCTCTCTATTCAGAGACATTCACACCATGAACACCATCTCTCTATTCAGAGACATTCGCACCATGAACACCATCTCTCTATTCAGAGACATTCACACCATGAACACCATCTCTCTAATCAGAGACATTCACACCATGAACACCATCTCTCTATTCAGAGACATACACACCATGAACACCATCTCTCTAATCAGAGACATTCACACCATGAACACCATCTCTCTATTCAGAGACATACACACCATGAACACCATCTCTCTAATCAGAGAGGCTATTTTGAAGAGTTGAGCAAGATGTCTACTACCGACCCGTTGCATCATCCCACCCTGACCCTTACTGTGGCGTGACACTGCTGTGGAAAACCCTGCAACCCAAGATGCTTACTAAGACAACAGACAGAGAGACTGTTGTAAGAATTCCCAGTTTCCCCCTGTTACGTTCCCCAGTTTCTATGTTGTGGTTTGTGTATTTACATGTAGGTATTTCAGGAAATGGGTTCCTGAAATTCCCCAACAAGCAGCTGATTGGTTAAAAAAACATTGATGATTGGAGAGCTGACACCGCGCCCTCGTCAGGACGCAGCTGTCTCCAATTTACCAACTCCTCCTGAAGCTATATAAGCCCCAGTTGCTCAGAAAAGGCAGGGAAAAAGGGGAACTAATTGCTGAGAGGTACAGCATGTTGGTTATATGCTAAGAGTTGGAATGTACTGTGTTGTTGTTGCTCTGAGAACCAATTATAATGTTTTGTGGTAGTTTGTGGCTCAGAGTTTTCTATAATGTCCTGAGTTAGTTTTTTCTCAGATGTTTGTTGTGAACCAGTTTATGCTATTTTTGTTTCATTTGTTCCCAAGGGGGGAAGGGGAAGGCACCTAGGGAGTGCTTAGGCAAGAGGCCCGCGGGCATACATTACCCGTAGAAGTTGACTGTCTATAAACACTAGGAAAGACCTGGGCGGACCATCCCCTGTATTTTGGTTAGTGCACCAGGTGGTGCTAGTTAAGTAAGTAGTGGGTAGGCAGGTAAGGTAGGAGAGGGGGCTTTGATATTTACTTTCTTTGCTTTGGTTCCGTCCAGCCCCTTTTCCCCAAACTTACCGTGCGAAGGAATACATTCCCTGTTAACAGTATTCTCTGCCTTTTGTCAACGCCATGCTCTACCAACTGAGCTACATCCCTGCCGGCCATTCCCTCCCCTACCCTGGACGACGCTGGGCCAATTGTGCGCCGCCCCATGGGTCTCCCGGTCACGGCCGGCCTGGACAGAGCTACGATAACCCCTGACTGAATGACTCGGGTCGAGAGGACTGTAGAACCACACCATCTCTACTGGAACGACAGGGTTCTGCTGGAAAGATTCTCTTAATACAACTAAATTGATTTTAAACATAGAAATCCTATAATGACATGTTATTTTTAATTCTGTGGTTTTATAGGCTAGGCTGTATGATGGACACAACTTGATTTAAGGCTGGTTATTGAGACTTCATGAGAAATCACTGTTTGCCGACGACATAATGGTGGTGGGCCTGATCACCAGCGACGCTGAGACAGCCTACAGGGAGGAGGCAGTGTGGTGCCAGGAAAACAACCTCTCCCTCAACGTCAGCAAGACAAAGGAGCTGATCGTGGACTACAGGAATCGGAGGGCAGAGCACACCCCATCCACCGCCTCTTTCAGGAGGCTGAAAAGATTTGGCATGGGCCCTCAGATCCTCAAAAAGTTCTACAGCTGCACCATAGAGAGCATGTTGACTGGCTGCAACACCGCTTGGTATGGCAACACCGCCTGGTATGGCAACACCGCCTGGTATGGCAACTCCTTGGCATCCGACCGTAAGGCACTACAGAGGGTGGTGCGTACGGCCCAGTATGCAAGGAGTATACCAGTTACTTCCAGGTACCCCTGCACATTGACTCAGTACTGGTACTCCTTGCCATGTTTCTACCTGGTACTACCTTTAACCAATTATGTTCTTTAATGCAAGGCCGACAGACAAGTTCCTTACTTTTTCCCCCTTCCACTTTCCTCTTCCATTTTTGCGGTAATGCTGCAATTATTTGGTTGTAATTTTGGGTAGAGCAGACATTTCCATATGTTTTTGTTAGCTGCATGTGTGTCATAACTCCACCAGTCCTACCGATGATATCATTTACGAAGATTATACCTTTTTTTTTTTTTTCTAAAAAAAGAATGTTTTTTAAATAAATTAGCATATTTGAGTTTAACCACAATATTTGTTGCAATATTTGTTCTGTCATTTCTGGAGGATTAAATTGAAATTGCAACCAACTTTCTATGGCTTGTTTTAGAAATAGTGATATTTGGGAGATGATTTCCTTTTCAAATACCTGAAAGTGAGAGGTTGTAATCTGAATAAAGGGAAAAAGTCCCTTCTTGAACATTGGGTGAGACAATCGTACTAGTTTGCTAGAGAACCAGTTCGGATTTAAGTATAATTTTTGTATGACTGAAGCTTTTAGTGATAGGTCTAATGCTTTAATATTTAATGATTTCTGTCCTCCTAATTCATATTCATTATATAAATAGGCCCGTTTAATTTTGTCTGGCTTGCCGTTCCAAATAAAATTGAATCTTTTTTTCTCATATCATTTAAAAAACTGTTCGCTAGGCGTAGGCAAGACCATAAGCAAATAGGTAAACTGGGATAATACTAAAGAATTAATCAGGGTGATTTTTTCACAAATTGACAGGTATTTACCTTTCCATGGTAGCAAGATCTTATCTATTATTGCTAACTTTCTATTAACAATCTTTGGAATGAGATCATTTATTTCCTTTGGGATATGTATTCCGAGTATATCCACATCACCATCAGACCATTTTATTGGTAAACTACATGGTAATGTAAAAATTGTATTTTTTAGTGATCCAATACGTAATATAGTACATTTATCAAAATTAGGTTGTAATCCAGAGAGGTTAGAGAATGTATCTAGATCCTCTATGAGGCTGTGGAGGGATTCAAGTTGTGGATTTAAAAGAAAACATGAATCATCAGCGTACAATGACACCTTTGTTTTTAAGCCCTGGATTTCTAATCCCTTGATATTATTGTTGGATCTGATTTTAATAGCTAACATCTCGATGGCAATAATAAATAGATATGCCGATAGTGGACAACCTTGTTTCACTGCTCTTGACAGTTTAAAACTTTCTGAGAAATAGCCATTATTTACTATTTTACACCTAGGGTTACTATACATGATTTTAACCCAATTTATAAGAGATTGTCCAATATTGAAATGCTCCAGGCATTTATATATAAACCCCAGTCATACTTTATCAAATGCATTTTCAAAGTCTGCTATGAATAGCAGGCCTGGTTTCCCAGATTTTTCATAGTGTTCTATTGTTTCCAGTACTTGTCTTATATTATCTCCAATGTATCTTCCATGTAAAAAACCTGTCTGATTAGAATGAATAATGTCCGACAATACCTTTTGAATTCTATGAGCTATACATTTTGCTAGAATTCTTGCATCACAACACTGAAGTGTAAGGGGCCTCCAATTTTGTAAATGGATTGGATCTTTATATTTTCCACTTGTATCCTGTTTCAGTAATAATGAAATGAGACCTTCTTCTTGAGTGTCTGATAATCTACCATTTACATAGGAGTAGTTAAAACATGCTAATAACGGTCCTCTGAGTATATCAAGAAAGGTTTGGTATACCTCGACTGGTATGCATCCAACCCTGGAGTTTTCCCGGATTTAAAGTATTTAATTGCATCTAGAAGTTCCTCCTCTGTAATTTCACCTTCACATGAGTCTTTCTGTATGGCTGATAATTTTACATTATCAATAGAAGAAAACAAATCTACAATTTGCTTCAGTTAGAGGAGATGGAGGCGACTGAAACGAAAACATATGCTTAAAGTACTTTGTTTCCTCCTTCAAAATATAATTTGGTGAATCATGGGTGACTCTGTCATTTGTAACCAGTTTCAATAAAGTATTTTTGGTAGCATTCCTATGTTGAAGATAAAAAAATAATTTGGTGCATTTTTCCCCATAATCCATCCAGAGTTCTTTATTTTTATAATATATTACACTTAAGTTTCTCCATTTCTTTTTGTTTTTCCTCTAATTTATTCTGAGCCTCTGTTACAGTTTTTATTGCTATCTATCTGTTCTGTTAGACTTTCTATTTCCTTTGTTAGTATGGACTCTTTTGAACTAAATTGCTTTTGTTTTCGAGATGAGTACTGAATTGCATGGCCTCTAAAGGCACATTTAAAGGTGTCCCATACAATTAGGGGATTTGCTGTACCTATGTTATGTCGGAAAAAAATCAGTTATAAATTCCTCTGTCCTAGTTAAAAACAAGTTATCATCCAATAGGCTTTGATTAAAGATTAAAACTTTTGGTGCCAACGAGAATGACATAAGAAAGAAGTCAAGACGACTAGCTTGATTGAGTCTCTGCCATGTATATCTCACTAGATCAGGATATTTAAGCCTCCATATATCTACTAGTTCTAATGTATCCATGACATTCACGATTTCCTTAAGAGCATGAGGGTGATTGTTTGTAGTGTGATTTCCTTTACGGTCCATTGAGCTATTTAAAACAGTATTATAATATCCCACCATAATAATAGAGTCTTTAATTGCTTGCAAGGTTGATAATTTATTATATATATTTTCAAAGAAGTGTGGATCATCATTATTTGGTCCGTAAAGGTTAATGAGCCGTATCTGTTTATGGTCCAATAACATATTTAAAATAATCAATCTACCTTGCGTATCTGTTTGGACAATTTGCACATTCGGATCAAAATTACTGTTAATTAATATCATCACCCCTTTTGAGTTTCTTTGCCCATGGGAGAAGTATATTCCCCCCATTCCTTTTTCCACGCAACTTCATCTAGAATTGTTGAATGAGTTTCCTGTAAACAATAGATATTATATTCCTTCTCTTTGAGCCATGTAAATATTGTTCTTCTTTTGTCTTACTTTTTAACTCTGCGCTGTTGGTTAAGGTCTCGTAAGTAAGAATTTCACGGTGAAGTCTACACCTGTTGTGTTTGGCGCATGTGACAAATAACATTTGATTTGATGATTTGAAATATTGGTTACAGAGCAGATGTCACGATCGTCGAACACAGTGGACCAATGCGCAGCGTGATAAGTGAACATACTTTTATTTAGATTCACCACACGAACAAAACAATAACGTGACGTCCTTGGTTACAATACAAAACCAACACGGAACAAGATCCCACAAAACACTGTGGAAAACAGGCTGCCTAAGTATGGTTCCCAATCAGAGACAACAAGCAACAGCTGATACTCGTTGCCTCTGATTGAGAACCACCCCGGCCAACACAGAAACACATGAGCTAGATAATCAACCTAGAACACAAAACACATAGAAACAACACACCCTGGCTCAACATAACAGAGTCCCAGAGCCAGGGCGTGACAGCAGAACAAAGGTGGAGAAATAAGTATAGTTAGTTTGAGTTTTATTCTGAAACTATAACCTCACTATATACATGGATGTCTTGCAGTAAATTGCCAAAGCAAATAATACTTTTCAATTTTGCGTGTATGCATTTGGCCTGTATCAAGCTCCCATATTAAACAATATATTAATTCCCAGTTAAACAGTACTTCACAATAATTTACTCAATAAAAAATATTAATTTATACCCAGCATCATACATTCACCTAAATCATCCTTCATAAATCCCTCATTTAGAATTGTACATCATCCTTCATAAATCCCTCATTTAGAATTGTACATCATCCTTCATAAATCCCTCATTTAGAATTGTACATCATCCTTCATAAATCCCTCATTTAGAATTGTACATCATCCTTCATAAATCCCTCATTTAGAGTTGTACTTCATAAGAGTATAATGGTACTTCTTAAGATTTCTGGTACCACTTCATTTTACAGAATAAAATCACATAGAATAAAACAAAACATACTTTTGATCCTAAAATCGAATCTAAAATGCACATATTCATGTATGATTACATCTATAACAGACATGCAGAATAAATATGTAACAACCGTTGCTCAACATGTTTGAGAGACATAACAACACTACAGAGTAAAGATCAAGACATAACAACACTACAGAGTAAATATCAAGACATAACAACACTACAGAGTAAATATCAAGACATAACAAAATTACAGAGTAAAGATCAAGACATAACAACACTACAGAGTAAATAAAGATCAACATTGCATTTGGTTTTCACTGCGTTCTCCTCCTCACTTCAGCTTCATAACATTTGCAGAAAATAGCAACAATGCATCTCAAGTTTCTACTCTTCAAATGTAATCTACAGTTATCTTCAAGAGAACACACTTCATTGGATGGTGGCCTGAGGTGGGTGGGTCCAGTATCTGATATGAGTGTCATCATTGGTCAACAGTGGATGGAGGGGGAGAAAGGGGGGAGGAGAGGTAGATGGAGGAGGGATGGAGGAAGGGGTCCTCCTCACAGCATGCTGGTCTTCACCCTCTCAAAGATCTGTCGGACCTTCACCGCCGGGACACAGCCTTCCCTCACGATACTAATCGTACCTGGAGGAGGAGGAAACACAATACTGACTGAGTGATCGTTGACACACACTGAATCATAGCGTGGGACTAGGGTTGCAACGTCCCGGTAACTTTTCCCAGGTTTTCCAGAAATCCTGGTCGGGAGGATTCTTTGAAATCCAGGAATCTTTCAACCAGTATTTCTGGAAAACCTGGGAATTTTGAGAAAGTTACCAGAATGTTCCGTCCCCAGGCAGGACAACACAACCTAAGATGTTAGTCATTAGTTATTGTAGTGGGCTTCTGTTCTGTGACATCATACCTTCATCTATCTTGAGGCAGTTCACCACCGTTGAGGCTACGACCTCGTTGGAATCCCCGTCACACAGAACCCCCTGGATCTTATGGCCCAGCCGACTAGGATACAAACATAGTGACAGACAGTGTCAGAGTAGGTTCGGGTTCAGGTTCAGGTTTAGGTTCAGGTTCAGGTTTAGGTTCAGGTTCAGGTTTAGGTTCAGGTTCAGGTTTAGGTTTAGATTGGCCCAGACTACTGGATCACAGACAGATAAAGATCAACACAGATACATCAGTATAAAAAAAATAAAAAAAAGAACAACAACACACAAAACGATTAAAAATAAATAAATAAATATAACAACAACAAAAAAACATTGTAAAGTGGTTATCCCACTGGCTATAAGGTGAATGCACCTATTTGTAAGTCGCTCTGGATAAGAGCGTCTGCTAAATGACGTAAATGTAATGTAAATGTATAAATTGATGTTTACACAGCAGGATAGATATGTTCAGATACTGGTCTTATGGGTTACAGGAAGGAAACAAGTCTGACAGGAAAGGGAAGTGTCATGTTCAGAGAAGGTTCAGGTTCAAGAACTGTATCTAACAGTTGAGGACCATCCTCCTCAGTGAATTTCATAAAATTAAAATAGTGAAACATTAACAAAGTTAATCTTTTTAGATAAAACTATATTATATATTCACCTCACCAAATCATTGATTAAAACACTCTGTTTGGCAATGAAAGTCTACAGTAGCCTCAACAGTACTCTCTGGGGTAACGCCATGGTGTAGCCGGAGGACAGCTCGTTATCGTCCTCCTCTGGTTATATTGACTTCAATACAAAACCTAGGAGGCTCATGGTTCTCACCCCCTTCCGTAAACTTACACAGTAATTATTACAACTTCCAGAGGATGTCCTCCAACCTATCAGAGCTTTTGCAGCATGAACTGACATGTTGTCCACCCAATCAAAGGATCAGAGAATGAATCTAGTACTGAAAGCATAAGCTACAGCTAGCTAGCACTGCAGTGCATAACATGTGGTGAGTAGTCGACTCAAAGAGAGAGAAAGACAAGAGTTGAACAGTTTTGAACAAATTAATTTCTTACAAAATAAAGGAGAAGGAAGACAGGGAGCGAGAGAGCTAGCTATATTTCATAACTTTCACATAAAGATGCACTATGTATAATCACTCCGCAAATTCCTTCTTGCTAAAACTCGAATAGTTAGCCTAGTTTCAGTTTGTGACAAAACAACCTGTGCACCTACGTTGTAAGCTTTCATTCATAGGCTAGGTTGTAGCAACCTCATGATGGGTATAGGGAACATGTTAGTATTATGTAGTAGCCTAAACCTATCGCTGTTACATTGAGCTGGGTGAATGGAATATGAATGAGAGTCATCCAATATGCTGTAATAGAAATAAGGCCCTGCTCTTAACAAAATAATCGTCCTCCCTAATCTTAAAAGGCACCGACCACCACTGGAATGGAATCATCATGACCCAATAGCCAGCAGGATACAAGACAGAGGACTGATTAACACAGATACATTAATAAAACTGGAACTTTATGCTGCAGGCATTGATATGAAACCAGTCTGACAGGAAAGATCAGACCAGTCTACATTACAACCCTCTCTCCTCCTGGATGGAAAAATACTGAAATACTATCAGCATCACTATCAGCATCACTATCAGATGAAGGCAGCATAGCACACCAACAGGCTTAAGCACTTAAGTACAGGTGGGTACAGGTGGGTACAGGTGGGTACAGGTGAGTACAGGTGGGTACAGGTGGGTACAGGTGGGTACAGGTGAGTACAGGTGGGTACAGGTGGGTACAGGTGGGTACAGGTGGGTACAGGTGAGTACAGGTGGGTACAGGTGGGTACAGGTGGGTACAGGTGGGTTCAGGTGGGTACAGGTGGGTACAGGTGGGTACAGGTGGGTACAGGTGAGTACAGGTGAGTACAGGTGGGTACAGGTGGGTACAGGTGAGTACAGGTGAGTACAGGTGGGTACAGGTGGGTACAGGTGGGTGTTATGATAGACCGTTACCTGATGACCATGTCGTGGTGCGTGCTGTCGGGTTCCCCACTGGGATTGGCTGAGGTGATGGCAAGCGGTCCGGTGATGTCACACAGGTGTCCGGTGACGGTGTGGTCAGGGACTCGGATCATGATGCTGTCCTTGGTCCCCACACGGTCATAGGCTGCACCCACACCTGGACAACACAGGTAAACAAATAGATCAACACAGGTAAACAAATAGATCAACACAGGTAAACAAATAGATCATCATCAAATCAACGCACACAATAGAGAACGAAGAAACCAAATAAGACGTTGTTTTCATCAAACCATTTGTGAGAGTATCCCGACCCCTAACACTAACCCTAACCCAACGTAACCCAATGCAGTTGCAGTTGCAGCCACCACCCTTCCTCTTACCCAGTATCCCGACCCCTAACACTAACCCTAACCCAATGTACCCCAATGCAGTATCCCGACCCCTAACACTAACCCTAACCCAATGTAACCCAATGCAGTATCCCGACCCCTAACACTAACCCTAACCCAATGTAACCCAATGCAGTATCCCGACCCCTAACACTAACCCTAACCCAACGTAACCCAATGCAGTATCCCGACCCCTAACACTAACCCTAACCCAACGTAACCCAATGCAGTATCCCGACCCCTAACACTAACCCTAACCCAACGTAACCCAATGCAGTATCCCGACCCCTAACACTAACCCTAACCCAACGTAACCCAATGCAGTTGCAGTTGCAGCCACCACCTCTTACCCAGTCTGAGCAGCCAGTCCCCCTTGCTGACGATGCAGCTGATCCCTCCAGGGTAGACGTTCCTCATGAACTCCCAGAGTAGAGAGCTGAAGGGGGGCTTGGCTGCCTCCAGCTGCTCTACACTGGAGATACAGATACAGATGGGCTTCTCTGCTGGGCGGTCCTTGATGTTGTAGATGCTCTCGATGGCCTGAGGGTTCTTGCAGGATGCGGCCAGGGCGTAGACGGTATCGGTGGGGATTCCACAGGACCCCCGTCGTCCAGCAGTCTGGAGATCTTCAGGAGACCACTGGTCAGTCTGGAGTCTGCCACGGGACAGGGCAGGGCAGGGGAGGACTTCTGCTGCTGCTGCTTCACACCCTGAGACACAACAACACAAGATGTGGAACAGGATAGAAAAGGAAGGAACTGGATTGGAGAACAGTAGAATGAAATGGAATGAAACCCCATTAAACCGCTCCATTCTATTTGTCAGCTCATCCAATGGAACGGAAGAGAGTGGAACAGTGTCTTGTTCTCACCTTAACCAGTGGAGGCCCCAGGGGCAGCACACTCTGAGAGAAGGTACAGTTGACCAGTGATGCCAGGGTCCCGTATAGACAGATGACTGAGAACACAGCTAGCATGGCAACTACAAGAACAACGCCAGAAACGTGTTAGAACAGTGACACAACTGACATCTAGGTAGCAGATTAATGTGTACATTTATACAGTTATTGTCTGAGCAGCAAACATATTGATATACGGTCACTATGGATACCACATAACATTGGCTGAATCACAAACCCAACCACTTGGACCACTTCGATCACGCGATAAAGGGCAGATGGCCAAGTGTTGGGTTTTTGGACTCAGCCATACTGTGTATCACAGGTGGCTGGTGGCACCTTCATTGGGGAGGACGGGCTCGTTCTATTGACTGGAGCGGAATCAGTGGAATGGTATCACACATGACTTCCAGGTGTTTGATGCCATTCCATCTGCTCCGTTCCGGTCATTATGATGAGCCGTCCTCCCCTCAGAGCCTGGTCCTGTCAGTGAAGGGTGGTGAAAAGCAGGTTCCTTACTCTCCAGCTGGTAGGGGAGCTGTTGGAGGGTGGACAGGAGGAAACACACCAGGACTGCCTCCATGACCACGGTCAGAGACAAGAGGACCAGGTTACCATACGCAGCTGGGGACATGGAGAGGGTTATGAACAGAGGTTACCATACGCAGCTGGGGGACATGGAGAGGGTTAGGAACAGAGGTTACCATACGCAGCTGGGGGGACATGGAGAGGGTTAGGAACAGAGGTTACCATACGCAGCTGGGGGACATGGAGAGGGTTAGGAACAGAGGTTACCATACGCAGCTGGGGGACATGGAGAGGGTTAGGAACAGAGGTTACCATACGCAGCTGGGGGGACATGGAGAGGGTTAGGAACAGAGGTTACCATACGCAGCTGGGGGGGACATGGAGAGGGTTAGGAACAGAGGTTACCATACGCAGCTGGGGGACATGGAGAGGGTTAGGAACAGAGGTTACCATACGCAGCTGGGGGGGGACATGGAGAGGGTTAGGAACAGAGGTTACCATACGCAGCTGGGGGACATGGAGAGGGTTAGGAACAGAGGTTACCATACGCAGCTGGGGGGACATGGAGAGGGTTAGGAACAGAGGTTACCATACGCAGCTGGGGGGGACATGGAGAGGGTTAGGAACAGAGGTTACCATACGCAGCTGGGGGGACATGGAGAGGGTTAGGAACAGAGGTTACCATACGCAGCTGGGGGACATGGAGAGGGTTAGGAACAGAGGTTACCATACGCAGCTGGGGGGGACATGGAGAGGGTTAGGAACAGAGGTTACCATACGCAGCTGGGGGGACATGGAGAGGGTTAGGAACAGAGGTTACCATACGCAGCTGGGGGGACATGGAGAGGGTTAGGAACAGAGGTTACCATACGCAGCTGGGGGACATGGAGAGGGTTAGGAACAGAGGTTATCATACGCAGCTGGGGGGACATGGAGAGGGTTAGGAACAGAGGTTACCATACGCAGCTGGGGGGGACATGGAGAGGGTTAGGAACAGAGGTTACCATACGCAGCTGGGGGGGACATGGAGAGGGTTAGGAACAGAGGTTACCATACGCAGCTGGGGGACATGGAGAGGGTTAGGAACAGAGGTTACCATACGCAGCTGGGGGGGACATGGAGAGGGTTAGGAACAGAGGTTACCATACGCAGCTGGGGGGACATGGAGAGGGTTAGGAACAGAGGTTACCATACGCAGCTGGGGGACATGGAGAGGGTTAGGAACAGAGCTCTCTCTCTCTCTCTCTCTCTCTCTCTCTCTCTCTCTCTCTCTCTCTCTCTCTCTCTCTCTCTCTCTCTCTCTCTCAGCAGGAGAAGAGGTAGATATTGGTGACTTTATGTAAAGACTGACCGATGAGCATGAGGAAAGCGTTGATGACCAGGAAAGCGATGGCTCCAGCTGTGAACCCATAGGATCCTACTGGAGAGATCTGCAGCATGGGACCTGAGAAAAGAACACAGAGATGTTTTACTGAAACAGGCAGCAGAGCATGGAGAAAACAGCAATAACATGAACAAATGTTTCCTTATTTGCCAACAATGCAGAGAAAAATCAAATATAGAAATAATAGAAAAGTAATAATAACAGTAATAATAACAGTAATAATAACAGTAATAATAACAGTAATAATAACAGTAATAATAACAGTAATAATAACAGTAATAATAACAGTAATAATAAATCCATAATGAGTAACGATAACTTGGCTGTACTGTATACACAGGGTACCAGTACTGAGTCCATGATAACTTGGCTGTATACACGGGGTACCAGTACTGAGTCCATGATAACTTGGCTGTATACACGGGGTACCAGTACTGAGTCCATGATAACTTGGCTGTATACACGGGGTACCAGTACTGAGTCCATGATAACTTGGCTGTATACACGGGGTACCAGTACTGAGTCCATGATAACTTGGCTGTATACACGGGGTACCAGTACTGAGTCCATGATAACTTGGCTATATACACAGGCTACCAGTACTGAGTCCATGATAACTTGGCTATATACACGGGGTACCAGTACTGAGTCCATGATAACTTGGCTGTATACACGGGGTACCAGTACTGAGTCCATGATAACTTGGCTATATACACGGGGTACCAGTACTGAGTCCATGATAACTTGACTATATACACGGGGTACCAGTACTGAGTCCATAATAACTTGGCTATATACATGGGGTACCAGTACTGAGTCCATGATAACTTGGCTGTATACACGGGCTACCAGTACTGAGTCCATGATAACTAGGCTGTGTGCACGGGTACCAGTACTGAGTCCATGATAACTTGGCTGTATACACGGGGTACCAGTACTGAGTCCATGATAACTCGGCTGTATACACGGGGTACCAGTACTGAGTCCATGATAACTTGGCAGTATACAGGGTACCAGTACTGAGTCCATGATAACTTGGCTGTATACACGGGGTACCAGTACTGAGTCCATGATAACTTGGCTGTATACACGGGGTACCAGTACTGAGTCCATGATAACTTGGCTGTATACACGCGGGTACCAGTACTGAGTCCATGATAACTTGGCTGTATATACGGGGTACCAGTACTGAGTCCATGATAACTTGGCTGTATACACGGGTACCAGTACTGAGTCTATGTGCAGGGGAACGAGGTCATTGAGGTAGATATGTCCATATAACTGGGAATAAAGGGACAGATAATAAACAGTAGCAGCAGCGTATGGGATGAGTCAAAATAGTTAGTGTAAAAAGAGTCAATGCAGATAGTCTGGGTAGCTATTTGGTTAACTATTTAACTAACTATTTAGCAGTCTTATGGCTTGGGGGTAGAAGCTGTTCAGGGTCCAGTTGGTTCCAGACTTGGTGTATCGGTACCGCTTGTCGTGCGGTAGCAGAGAGAACAGTCTATGAGTTGCTGGAATCAGATTTTTTTGTTTTTTATGACTTCAGCGGAAAACTTAAAGACACCTGCAGTTAGGATTGGTTAGGGTTAGCATTAAGTCATCCACATACCTGTGAAGCGGAACCATGTCCAGGTGGCCCAGACAGCCAGGTAGAAGGATGGGATGACAGAGCCAAACCTCCGTCCTCCTCTGACCTGCAGCCTGCTGACGAACCCCTGTACCACTGCTCCAGACACCAGAACCCAGGGAACACTCAACCGCAGGAAGGACACGCTCTGACTGGATGAGGCCGCGTGGAGCGCCGAGAGAGCAGCCACGCCATTGGTCAGGTAGAACAGAGCGTCAGGGATCTGACTGGTCGGGGATGATGATGATGATGATGATGATGATGACGGCGGGGAGGAACAGCAGGACAGGATGGAGCGGAGACGGTCGGAGGAGACGGGCTGAGGACCCACCGGGATCAGACTCTTCTCAGCG
>NW_025533470.1:1332500-1362500 GCF_020615455.1 Coregonus clupeaformis
ACATTTGTAGAGATTATAGGTTAGAGACCTAGAAACCTGTCTGTACATTAGTAGAGATTATAGGTTAGAAACCTAGAAACCTGTCTGTACATTTGTAGAGATTAGAGATTAGAAACCTAGAAACCTGTCTGTACATTTGTAGAGATTAGAGATTAGAGACCTAGAAACCTGTCTGTACATTTGTAGAGATTAGAGATTAGAAACCTAGAAACCTGTCTGTACATTTGTAGAGATTATAGGTTAGAAACCTAGAAACCTGTCTGTACATTTGTAGAGATTAGAGATTAGAGACCTAGAAACCTGTCTGTACATTTGTAGAGATTAGAGATTAGAGACCTAGACACCTGTCTGTACATTTGAAGAGATTAGATATTAGAGACCTAGAAACCTCTCTGTACATTTGTAGAGATTATAGGTTAGAAACCTAGAAACCTGTCTGTACATAAATAGAGATTAGAGGTCAGAAACCTAGAAACCTGTCTGTACATTTGTAGAGATTAGAGATTAGAGACCTAGAAACCTGTCTGTACATTTGTAGAGATGAGAGATTAGAGACCTAGAAACCTGTCTGTACATTTGTAGAGATTAGAGATTAGAGACCTAGAAACCTGTCTGTACATTTGTAGAGATTAGAGATTAGAGACCTAGAAACCTGTCTGTACATTAGTAGAGATTATAGGTTAGAAACCTAGAAACCTGTCTGTACATTTGTAGAGATTAGAGGTTAGAAACCTAGAAACCTGTCTGTACATTTGAAGAGATTAGATATTAGAGACCTAGAAACCTGTCTGTACATTTGTAGAGATTATAGGTTAGAAACCTAGAAACCTGTCTGTACATAAATAGAGATTAGAGGTCAGAAACCTAGAAACCTGTCTGCACATTTGTAGAGATTAGAGATTAGAGACCTAGAAACCTGTCTGTACATTTGTAGAGATTATAGGTTAGAGACCTAGAAACCTGTCTGTACATTAGTAGAGATTATAGGTTAGAAACCTAGAAACCTGTCTGTACATTTGTAGAGATTAGAGATTAGAAACCTAGAAACCTGTCTGTACATTTGTAGAGATTATAGGTTAGAAACCTAGAAACCTGTCTGTGTGATGCGTGATTTGGAAGGAGTCAGGCACAGGAGGGTAAATCCCAGTATACCGAGTTTTTTCCGTAATGCAGCGTAGACCAGTCCAGTGCGCAAAACAGGCGCACTGGAACAACAGGCACACGGGGAAATACCCCGGCAATACAAAATACTGAGCTCCACCAAGCTACTAATCCACACAATGAACAATCACCCACAAGGACAAGGGGGGCAGAGGGAACACTTAAACACGTTCTAATGAGGGAAAATCAACCAGGTGTGTTTAATAGACAAGACAAGACAAATGGCGAACGCCGAAGCCTGCCCGAACAAGGAAGGAAGAGAGCCTTCATCAACATTTAATGTTTTGATTCACACTGTGAATCTGTCCTTCAGTATCTCATATGCAACAGTAAGCTGTGGATGGATATTATGCTGTTTTCTGTCTGTTTTTGTGTTTCTCAGAGATCCTTCAGACCTGTGTCTGTTACACTGAGACGACTCCACCAGTCTGCCCTGGATGGTCAGTAAAATCTCTCTGTCTCTGTCTCTGTCTCTGTCTCTGTCTCTGTCTCTGTCTCTCTCTCTGCTCTCTCTCTCTCTCTCTCTCTCTCTCTCTCTCTCTCTCTCTCTCTCTCTCTCTCTCTCTCTCTCTCTCTCTGTCTCTCTCTCTCTCTCTCTCTGTCTCTCTCTCTCTCTCTCTCTCTGCTCTCTCTCTCTCTGTCTCTCTCTCTCTCTCTCTCTGCCCTGTACTTACATGGAACTAGGCCACGTAGCCCTTCATAGATATAGGCTGTCTGTGTTGGTTCTATACCAACCTCTCCTCCGTCTCTTGTCTCAGTTCAGATGTAAGTAAACTGAGGTTAGAACACTCTGGGGATGTTTTAAACATTCCTGTCTTCTCTCCTCCTCTCCTCCTCTCCTCCTCTCCTCCTCTCCTCCTCTCCTCCACTCTTCCTCTCCTTCACCCTCCAGTGGTAGAGCATCCAGCCCCAGAGGACAGTGTGACGGCCAGTTTTGGCAGGTTCATCCAGGGTGTACAACTCCACCACCTGACCTCCACCCTGCTCCACCGCAGTAAGAGGATGGTCCTGGACTCCATCGGAGTGGGACTACTGGGCAGTACCACACACGTCTTCCAACTGGCCTTGCAACACTGTCAGGTGAGAGAACAGAATACAACTTTATTGTCCATTAGTTAGAATACACACACACACACGTTGACACCCCCAGATACAAACACACACACATTGAGAGGAAGAGGGGAGGTTTCCTACTTGAATGGCAGACAGCACTAACCTCTGAGTCCTGCTCCTAATGATGAACTTAGCCTTAAGATGCTTTCCTTTTTTAATCTTTACAGAGTACACTCCATTCCTCCATTCCTCCATTCCTCCTGTCCTGACTTTAAGGGATGACAGAGCGTCTGTCTGCCTCTAACTGTTACGTCAACTGTCTCTGTCTAACCATAGCTCCTGTTAGAGTTACTGTGTTGTCTGTCTGCCTGTCTCTGTCTGTCTCTCTAACACCCCCCACTGTCTATCTGTCTGTCTGTCTGTCTGTCTGTCTGTCTGCCTGTCTGCCTGTCTGCCTGCCTGTCTGCCTGTCTGCCTGTCTGCCTGTCTGTCTGTCTGTCTGCCTGTCTGCCTGTCTGTCTGTCTGTCTGTCTGTCTGCCTGTCTGCCTGTCTGCCTGTCTGTCTGTCTGTCTGTCTGTCTGTCTGTCTGTCTGTCTGTCTGTCTGTCTGTCTGTCTGTCTGTCTGTCCGTGTCTGTCTGTCTGTCTGTCTGCCTGTCTGCCTGCCTGTCTGTCCGCCTGCCTGTCTGTCACTCTAACGCCCCTACTGTCTATCCTCTGTTTCTGCAGCACATGTATGGTCCTGATGACATCTGTAGTGTGTACGGACGCGGAGGAACCAGACTCTCCCCAACCCTGGCTGCCTTCGTCAACGGAGTGGCCGTGAGTAGACATATTTACACTATTTACACTAGATCTGCACAGACACACGTTGGGGTAATATACTAGCATGCCCCGCCCACCTGAGGATCTGTCTTTTTCAGCCATCTATTTCCTGTGTTTGAGGGGTACAAAATCCGCTTGTCACTTAAAACCTTTTAAATGTAAAGTCCCCATATTTGTGGACCCTATTAGATTTGTTTTGTTCAATTCAGTCTGGTATGAGAACGGTAGCCCCTATCTGCAAAAGCAGGGTGTCTGCAGAAAGCTGAGTATCTTTGCTATTGATCGGTACCTTCAAACCTTAGGTATGACTTACTACCATATATGGGCATACGAATGTATAAAGACAGGCCGTGTGCAAAAACAGTGCAATTACCACATTCAGACATTTTGGAGAGTTTGAAAGGACACTTGAATGTACCCTGGATACACCATAACACCACCACAATGTTTGAGTGAAGTTGATATGGTAGAAATTGTGTTTTTTATACTGAACAAATAGCATTTAGGGATTGCAAATATGTAATATTAGGTCTATCAATCCCTTTTTTTCCTGATATTGTGGAAGCCATCTGATGTGTTTCCAGCTCTTCACTTATAGCTTGTCAATGAAAGATGAAAAAACAAAACGGTTATTTTGTGTGTGCTTGATCTACAGTGGGGAAAAAAAGTATTTAGTCAGTCACCAATTGTGCAAGTTCTCCCACTTAAAAAGATGAGAGAGGCCTGTAATTTTCATCATAGGTACACGTCAACTATGACAGACAAAATGAGATTTTTTTTTCTCCAGAAAATCACATTGTAGGATTTTTAATTAATTAAATGTAACTCCTATCTATCTTCTGATCATTTCCTCATCGTCTCCCAGATGTCTTCTTTCCAAATATACCAAGTTTTGGCATGTCAGAATCATTTTACTGCTGCGACTCTTTCATACTCTTGCTTGTGCCTGTTGTTTTTTCCCCGTTAACTTTAAGACTGAGGAAATGTTTGTAATGACCTGTCAAACACACCCCGGTAATGGCTGAAATATTAACTATTAATACCAGGGGCTAATTTTCAATGGTGCCCTGAGGACATAACATAAAATATCAAACTACAAGATAGAATAACATTTACATTTTAGCAGACACTCTTATCCAGAGCAACTTACAGTTAGTGAGTGCATACATTATTTAATTTTTTCATACTGGAATCGAACCCACAACCCTGGCGTTGCAAATGCCATGCTCTACCAACTGAGCTACATCCCTGCCGGCCATTCCCTCCCCTACCCTAATTGTGCGCCGCCCCATGGGTCTCCCGGTCACGGCCTGCTACGACAGAGCCTGGATTCGAACCAGGATCTCTAGTGGCACAGCTAGCACTGCGATGCAGTGCCTTAGACCACTGCGCCACTCGGGAGGCTAACCAGGTCATTATATTAGAACAGCACAGGCATCAGAAACTAATTATTAAAGTAAATCATTCCGAATGCATTGCATTTATGCAAATGAGGCACATATCATGTTCTTTATTTTAACACAAAAATAACAAATTCTAATATCTGAAACAATAAGGAAATGTATATATGAGCGCATTCTAAGAAAAACAATAAGTGAAACTTTACAAGAAATGTAAAACCTGAATTCCCACCAAAATCCCTGAACTCAATCATCACTTGTCTGTGGCAGTAAAATGTTTTATGTGCTATAATTCAATCAATATCTGATGGATTATTAAAATGTGAAAAGTTTGGAGTATCTTCATCCATTGTCCAACTGTTGCATTTATTAGAATTGTTTTGAAAACCTTTTAACCATTTCGATGACCGTTGCTAGCTGTAGTCAGGAACATGAACCAACGGAGAACCAGTGATCTAAAGCTGTGGCAGTACTTCAGCCAGACGGTGAGGATGACACACAGCAGCCGGTCATGAAAACCCTGGCCTCACCTCACCTCTCCAGGGTTTTCCTGGTCTGTCTGAGAGTTAGAGACAGACACAGACACAGACAGACAGACAGAAATATAAATATGGAGCGCTGACCGGCAGATCATCATCTTGTCATGCTAATCTCATTTAGCTCCACCCTTGGCAGAACTCAGTCAGAACTAAAACAGACCTACAACAGAGCATAGAGTCCTGATGTCCAAAATAAGCTGGATATGTCAGCAGGGTGGAGTACAGCAGAGCAGAGCAGAGTGGACTGGCTGGAGTACGTACTGAGGGAAGGTCCTTGTTGTTAACACAATCTCCCCTCTGTGCCCAATAACATGCTTAACTTAGAGCCTCTCTCTGTGGGATACATAGATAGATATTCCTGGGCCTGTTCAGTCACTACAGAGTCACTCTGACAGACCTCCTACAGTTATTATATTCCTGTTCAGTCACTACAGAGTCACTCTGACTATTATTCCACTAGATCACTCTGTATTACTGTTCCCTGTCTGGTGTGGTAAACCAACTGTCTTCCTTGGATTGGTGATGACACATTTATCATCAAAACACTGAGTCTGTAACAGGTGTCTTTATTCTGGGTCTGTAATCCTGTCTGTTGTCCAGTCTGACTCTGTCTGTTGTCCAGGCTGACTGTGTCTGTTGTCCAGGCTGACTCTGTCTGTTGTCCAGGCTGACTGTGTCTGTTGTCCAGTCTGACTCTGTCTGTTGTCCAGGCTGACTGTGTCTGTTGTCCAGGCTGACTGTGTCTGTTGTCCAGGCTGACTGTGTCTGTTGTCCAGGCTGACTGTGTCTGTTGTCCAGGCTGACTGTGTCTGTTGTCCAGGCTGACTGTGTCTGTTGTCCAGGCTGACTGTGTCTGTTGTCCAGGCTAACTGTGTCTGTTGACCAGGCTAACTGTGTCTGTTAACCAGGCTAACGGTGTCTGTTGACCAGGCTAACTGTGTCTGTTGACCAGGCTAACTGTGTCTGTTGACCAGGCTAACTCTGTCTGTTGTCCAGGCTAACTCTGTCTATTACGCTTGGTGGGGACTCAGGTGCAGAGACGGACACACGGACAACAGAGGGTGAATTAGGATGTCGTTTATTCAGCGTGGAATTGGCAGAGAGAAACAGTTCAGGGTGGAATAGCTTCAGACCGGGGTAGGAGCTGAGTGGGGGGGAGAGCCAGTAGTCCGGAGAGCTGGAGGACGAGGATAACAGACAACAGATGAGCAGGTTGCGGCGTGGGAATGGCAGGTAGGCAGGCAGCAGGAACAGACGGGATCTGGTCGAAGGAGAGACAGGTTACAAAACGTGGCAGAAACAACTATAATGCTGAGATAGTAACAACTAGACTGGAGATTGCTGTACGGGGCCAAGTTACCACAGGTAGTGTAGGAACGAACTGGCGCTGGAGAGGTGTCCAGCCCGGGTAGATGACTGCTGGTTGATTGGTGACAATGAGCCGCAGCTGGAGGTAACTGAGCATGAGAGAGAATGGCCACGCCCCTGACCTAGATCCTCTGCCTGGGCTGCACAGCAGGGGAGACAGACACAGACAACACACACAGGGGAAAAAAGGAAAAGGGAAACAAGCGGGGCAGGGACCAACAGTGCCGGATCGTAACAGTACCCCCTCAACGGGCGCCACCCGGCGACCCACCCGGCTTGTCAGGGTGGTCCCTATGGAAATCCGGGCCACCAGCTGAGGATCCAGTATAAATCGTCGGGGAATCCAGGACCTCTCCTCGGGACCGTATCCCTCCCAGTCCACCAGGTACTGGAAGCCCTCTACCACGCCTCCGGACGTCCAGCAGTCTCCGCACCGTGTAGGCTGGATGGTCGTACAATACGCGGTGGCGGAGGGGATCCACAGGCGGACACAAAGGGCTGGAGGAGACCAGCTTCAGCTGGGACACGTGAAATGTAGGATGGACTCTCATGGCCTGGGGAAGCTTCAACCGAACAGCCGAAGGGTTGATGATGGAATCGATCTTGAAAGGACCCAAATACCGGGGCGACAGCTTACGGGAGTCAGTGCGCAGGGGGATGTTGCTGGAGGAGAGCCAGACTCGCTGACCAGGCTGGAACTGGGGAGCGACTACCCTGTGCCTGTCCGCCACTCTCTTGTTCCGCTCTGCTGTCCGTAGAAGGGCCTCACGGGTGTCCACCCACACCTTGCGGCAGCGACGAGGTTATCCTGAACTGACGGGATGGCTAACTCCCTTTCCTGAGACGGGAACAATGGCGGTTGGTACCCCAAAGCCGCCTCAAATGGTGAGAGGCCGGTGGCAGAGGAGGTGAGGGAATTGTGGGCATATTCGACCCACGGGAGATGTTTGGCCCAGGTGGACGGGTTCTGGGATGTCACACAGCGTAGAGCAGCCTCCAGGTCCTGATTGGTCCTCTCAGTCTGGCCATTGGACTGGGGATGAAAACCTGATGAGAGACTGACAGAGGCACCCAGAGCAGAACAAAACTCCTTCCATACCCGAGAAATGAACTGTGGGCCTCTATCGGACACTATGTCCACAGGTATTCCATGGGGACGGAATACATGTAGGACAAAAGGTCGGCTGTCTCACTGGCAGATGGTAATTTTGGTAATGCAACAAAATGGGCAGATTTAGAGAATCTGTCCACGATGGTGAGTATGGTGTCATTACCCTCGCAGACATAGGAAGTTCAGTGACGGAAGTCCAAGCCACGTGAGACCAAGGACGACTCGGGACTGGGAGAGGCCGCAGCAGGCCCGGAAGGAGCCCTGTGGGACGCCTTGTTTTGGGCACAGATGGAACAGGCCGCCACGTACTCCCGGACGTCTGCCTCGGCGGATGGCCACCAAAAAGTGCCTCTTAAGTAGCGACAGTGTACGGTTCATACCAGGGGTGGCAGGAGAATCGTGAGGTGTGGATCCAGTTGAGCACTTGCGGCCGCACGGCTGCGGGAACATAGAGAAGGTCGGGGGGGCCATCGGCCGGTCCAGGTTCCAACTCTTGTGCCGATCGGACGAGGGACTCGATTTCCCAGTGAACAGCCGCCACCAAACAGGAAGCGGGCAGAACAGGTTCAGGATTGCTGAAGTCTTCATTGTCTGTAAACTGGCGGAGAGAGCATCAGGCTTGACATTACGTGTACCAGGACGATATGTTAAAATAAACTTGAACCTGCTGAAGAACAGAGCCCATCTGGCCTGGACGGGAGTTCAGCCTCTTGGATGACTGGATGTAAGCCAGGTTCTTGTGGTCTGTCCAGACTATGAAGGGTTGCTCTGCTCCGTCTAGCCAGTGCCTCCACTCCTCCAACGCCAACTTGACAGCAAGCAACTCCCGGTTACCCACGTCGTAGTTCTTCTCAGCAGGGGTCAATCTCCTGGAGAAAAAGGCCACAGGATGGAGCTTCTGGTCCGTGGGGAACGTTGTGACAGGACTGCCCCCACCCCCGAATCAGAGGCGTCCACTTCACAATAAACTGCAAACTAGTGTCTGGATGAATAAGAACAGGTGAGGTGGTGAACAGTTCCTTCAATGTACTCACAGCTGACTCGGCCTCAGGCGTCCACAGGAATGGCACCTTAGGGGAGGTGAGCTTGGTCAGGGGGCAACCACTCGGCTGAAACCCCTGATGAAGCGGCGGTAGAAGTTGGCGAAGCCCAGGAAGCGTAGCTGCTTCCGAGACGTGGGTGTGGGCCACTCCACAACCGCTCTGATCTTGTCAGGGTCTGGTGACACTTGTCCCGCTCGATAATAAAGCCCAAAAAGGGGACGGACTGCCGGTGGAACTCACATTTTTCTGCTTTCACATACAGTTTATTTTCCATGAGGCGTTGGAGAACCAGACGGACGTGGGAGACGTGTTCATCCTGTGACTTAGAGAATATTAGAATGTCATCCAAATAGACAAACACAAAACGGTGTAGAAAATCCCTCAACACATCGTTAATCATGGCCTGAAACACTGCTGGGGCGTTAGTGAGACCCGAATGGCATGACTAGGTATTCAAAGTGTCCGAGAGGGGGTATTGAACCCAGTCTTCCATTCGTCTCCGGCCTGATCCTAACGAGGTGGTAAGCGTTACGTAGGTCGAGTTTGGTAAACACGGTGGCACCATGAAGGGGTTCAAATGCTGAGTTGATGAGAGGCAGGGGGTACGTATTTCTGACTGTGATGTTATTAAGTCCTCTGTAGTCAATGCAGGGGGCGTAATGTTTTGTCCTTCTTCTCTACAAAAAAAGAACCCAGCACCAACAGCGGAAGATGAGGGACGAATGATGCCAGAGGCTAGGGAGTCGCCTATGTAGGTTTCCATAGCTTTCTCTCAGGACGGGACAGATTGAAAAGCCGACTGGACGGCAAAGGAGCTCCAGGCAGTAACTCAATAGCGCAATCGTATGGCCTATGAGGTGGTAATGAAAGTGCCTTGGATTTACTGAATACCTCGGCCAGGTCCAGGTACTCCTCAGGGACTGAAGAGAGGTCTGGGGTTTTGACAGGGGAAGCAGGGGAACCTACCGAGGGCGGAATAGCCGACCCAAGGCAAACAGAATGGCAGTGAGTGCTCCAACTGTGTATTTTGTGGTTTTGCCAGTCAATATGGGGGTTGTGAATGCTAAGCCAAGGGAAACCGAGGATAAGGGGGGAGGCCGAGGAGGAGACTACTTTAAACTGGATGGTTTCCTTGTGATTGCCGGACAGCATGAGAGAAACGGGGACCGTTTGATGGGTGATGTTGGCAAACTGATGGCCGTCAATAGCGGTTACTGTTATAGGCTTAGGCAGGGGCTTAACAGGGATCTCAGCCTGAGTGACCAGGTTAACGTCAAGGAAACTATCCTCAGCACCAGAGTCGATGAGAGCAGCTAGTGGGAGAGATAGATTCCTGAACTGGACTGTAGCTGGGATAACTAGACGGGGTGCTGTGGGCATTGAGTCAGGTGTAGCACTCGCAAGTATGCCCACTTTTACCTGCGAGCTTGGTCTTTGGGCGAACCGGACAGTTAACCAGGAAATGAGTGCGGTCCCCACAGTACATGCACTCACCAGCCCGCATGCGCCCTGCCTTTTCGGCAGGGGACAGACGAGCACGACCCCAGCTGCATGGGCTCGCTCTAGTTCCGTGGAGGGATCCGCTGCGGTGTGGACTCGACCGCCCCTCTCCTGTCTCCTCTCCCGTAGCCTGTTGTCTATTCTGTAGCAAGGGAAACGAGAACATGAAGGTTAGCAGGCTCATCACGAACAGCTAGTTCATTCTTAATCGTGTCACTTAGACCGTTAACAAACGCTCCCTGAAGAGCTTCGTCATTCCACTTGGAATCGGCTGCCAAGGTCCAAAATCAATGGCGTATTCAGCCACGCTACCCGTGCCTGTCGTAGCTTCAATAGTCTCTTTGTGGCGGTCCCGGCATGGTCCGGGTGATCAAACACAACTTTCAATTGAGAGGAAAAATCGCCAAACGACAGGCTGGCAATCTGCTGAGTAGAACAAGCCGCTTCTGCCCAAATCAAAGCTTTGCCCTCATTAACCCCAGTGCGTAATGTACCTTTGAGGATTCCGTGGAGAAAGACAGGGGCTTCTGTTGGAACACCAAGCGGCACTGAAGCAGGAAACCACGGCATTTGTTCAGGTCCCCGTGAAAGGTTCGGGTGAGGTTGTAGGGGGTTCCCCGAAGGGCAGGAGCGGAAGCCGAGCCTGGAGCCACTGTAGGAGGAACAGGCGGAGGAGAAGCAGAGGGAGGAAGGGTAGTGAGTGTTACCAGGTTAGCTACCTGAGAGGTGAGATGAGATACTTGATCCAACAACTGCTGGTTGTTATCCACAAGAGTCCGGATGAGTTGGTCGTGGTTGTCCCAATAACATTCCCTGTGAATGGAGGGCGCGTTGTACGCCATCACCCGTTGTTTCATGTGGCATCTCTGCTGAGTCCATGTTTGGCCAGTTCGTTCTATTACGCTTGGTGGGGACTCAGGTGCAGAGACGGACACACGGACAACAGAGGGTGAATTAGGATGTCGTTTATTCAGCGTGAATTGGCAGAGAGAAACAGTTCAGGGTGGAATAGCTTCAGACCGGGGTAGGAGCTGAGTGGGGGGAGAGCCAGTAGTCCGGAGAGCTGGAGGACGAGGATAACAGACAACAGATGAGCAGGTTGCGGCGTGGGAATGGCAGGTAGGCAGGCAGCAGGAACAGACGGGATCTGGTCGAAGGAGAGACAGGTTACAAAACGTGGCAGAAACAACTATAATGCTGAGATAGTAACAACTAGACTGAGATTGCTGTACGGGGCCAAGTTACCACAGGTAGTGTAGGAACGAACTGGCGCTGGAGAGGTGTCCAGCCCGGGTAGATGACTGCTGGTTGATTGGTGACAATGAGCCGCAGCTGGAGGTAACTGAGCATGAGAGAGAATGGCCACGCCCCCTGACCTAGATCCTCTGCCTGGGCTGCACAGCAGGGGGAGACAGACACAGACAACACACACAGGGGAAAAAAGGAAAAGGGAAACAAGCGGGGCAGGACCAACAGTGCCGGATCGTAACACTGTCTGTTGTCCAGGCTGACGGTGTCTGTTGACCAGGCTAACTGTGTCTGTTGTCCAGGCTAACTCTGTCTGTTGTCCAGGCTGACTGTGTCTGTTGACCAGGCTAACTGTGTCTGTTGACCAGGCTAAATGTGTCTGTTGTGTGTCTGTACTCCAGGCCCACTCCATGGACTTTGATGACACCTGGCACCCTGCCACTCACCCGTCGGGGGCGGTCCTTCCTGCCCTGCTGGCGGTATGCGACATGCTGCCCAATAACAGCAAGCCTAGTGGGCGGGACTTCCTGCTTGCGTTCAACGTGGGAATAGAGGTCCAGGGACGACTGATGAGGTTCTCCAACGAGGCTCACAACATCCCCAAGAGGTGAGGACCATGACCCCTAACCCTGACCCCTAAACCTAACCCTGACACTAACCCACCATCCCCAAGAGGTGAGGACCATGACCCCTAAACCTGACCCCTAAACCTAACCCTGACACTAACCCACCATCCCCAAGAGGTGAGGACCATGACCCCCTAACCCTGACCCCTAAACCTAACCCTGACACTAACCCACCATCCCCAAGAGGTGAGGACCATGACCCCTAACCCTGACCCCTAAACCTAACCCTGACACTAACCCACCATCCCCAAGAGGTGAGGACCATGACCCCTAACCCTGACCCCTAAACCTAACCCTGAAACTAACCCACCATCCCCAAGAGGTGAGGACAATGACCCCTAACCCTGACCCCTGACCCTAACCCTGACACTAACCCAACATCCCCAAGAGGTGAGGACCATGACCCCTAACCCTGACCCCTAAACCTAACCCTGACACTAACCCACCATCCCCAAGAGGTGAGGACCATGACCCCTAACCTAACCCTGACACTAACCCACAACATCCCCAAGAGGTGAGGACCATGACCCCTAACCCTGACCCCTGACCCTGACTCTAACCCACAACATCCCCAAGAGGTGAGGACCATGACCCCTAACCCTGACCCCTGACCCTGACTCTAACCTACAACATCCCCAAGAGGTGAGGACCATGACCCCTAACCCTGACCCCTAACCTAACCCTGACACTAACCCACACCATCCCCAAGAGGTGAGGACCATGACCCCTAACCTAACCCTGACACTAACCCACAACATCCCCAAGAGGTGAGGACCATGACCCCTAACCTAACCCTGACACTAACCCACAACATCCCCAAGAGGTGAGGACCATGACCCCTAACCTAACCCCTGACACTAACCCACAACATCCCCAAGAGGTGAGGACCATGACCCCTAACCTAACCCTGACTCTAACCCACAACATCCCCAAGAGGTGAGGACCCTGACCCCTGACCCTGACCCCTAAACCTAACCCTGACACTAACCCACAACATCCCCAAGAGGTGAGGACCCTGACCCCTGACCCTGACCCCTAAACCTAACCCTGACACTAACCCACAACATCCCCAAGAGGTGAGGACCCTGACCCCTGACCCTGACCCCTGACCCCTAACCTAACCCTGACACTAACCCACAACATCCCCAAGAGGTGAGGACCCTGACCCCTGACCGTGACCCCTGACCCTGACACTAACCCACAACATCCCCAAGAGGTGAGGACCCTGACCCCTGACCGTGACCCCTGACCCTGACACTAACCCACAACATCCCCAAGAGGTGAGGACCATGACCCCTAACCTAACCCTGACACTAACCCACAAGAGGTGAGGACCCTGACCCCTGACCCTGACCCCTGACCCTGACACTAACCCACAACATCCCCAAGAGGTGAGAGCTAGACCTATCAGACCTGGGAAAATAAGTTGAGGTCTCGGTTAACCTTGGACTTCAGAGCCTGAGTAAGGTAACATCAGAGTTGCTTTAAGAGGATGGTCACGTCTGAGGCCATATTTTACTGGGATGTTAAGTGGAACTGATTGGGCCTGTTTGTGTGCTATTCTAGCAGGACTAGAAGGGGTTCACTGGGCAGTGTAATTCGTTTAGTTTAATAGAGTGCAGCAGGTGGTGGATTCCACTGAATGCTCCCACAGACATACAGCTGTTTATACAACAGTACCCCCTCTCTGCTGTTTCACCACTGTGACAATATGCTGAAATTATTTGCAATCTGTTATTTCCCTCAAGACCACTGAAATAGACTCTCAGGTTCTCCTCCCTACGCAGGCTGTATAAACCAGATGGCTGTCCTGTCCTGTAGCATTCTGTTCTGTAGACAGAGACCTGTCCTCACTGTAGACAGAGACCTGTCCTCACTGTAGACAGAGACCTGTCCTCACTGTAGACAGAGACCTGTCCTCACTGTAGACTCCTGTCCTCACTGTAGACAGAGACCTGTCCTCACTGTAGACAGAGACCTGTCCTCACTGTAGACAGAGACCTGTCCTCACTGTAGACAGAGACCTGTCCTCACTGTAGACAGAGACCTGTCCTCACTGACCCAGCACTGACATCATCATGACTGAGCTGTTTGCTGGTTTACTCAAGGTTACTTGCTCCTAAAACAGACATGTTTAGTTTTAGTTTCGTCTTCAGACCTGTGCTTCCTTAACATCTGACCTCTCTCTCTCTCTCTCCTCCCACCCCCCCTCCCTCCAGGTTCCACCCCCCTACTGTTGTGGGTACTCTGGGTAGTGCAGCAGCCTGCGCCCGCCTCCTCTCTCTGGAACGCTCCCAGTGTAGCCACGCCCTGGCGATCGCTGCCAGCCTATCAGGAGCCCCCATGGCCAACGCGGCCACCCAATCTAAACCCCTCCACATCGGCAACGCGGCGCGGCTGGGGCTGGAGGCAGCTCTACTGGCCTCTAGAGGTCTGGAGGCCTCACCCAGGGTCCTGGATGACACCGCCGGGGTCGCAGGGTTCAGCGCCTTCTACGAGGACTATGCCCCACGACCTTTGACCTCCCCAGAGGAGGAGTTGCAGTTCCTCCTGGAGGACCAGGACATAGCGTTCAAGAGGTTCCCGGCCCACCTGGGGATGCACTGGTAGCCGACGCTGCGCCCCGTACACAAACTGCTGCTGGGGGAGCAGGGGTCAGGAGGTCGTAGGTCAGGTCCAGGACATCCTTCTCAGGGTTCCCGCCCAAGTACATTGATCGTCCGTTTCCCGGAGTCGGAGCATGAGGCCAGACACTCCTTCCAGTTCAACGCCTGCTCTGCCCTGCTGGACGGAGAAGTCACCGTGGACTCATTCTCCCAGGACGCACTGCAGCGCCCCGACCTCCACGCCCTGCTGGGGCGTGTCCACGTCGAGCATCCCCATGACAACCCCGCTAACTTTGACCGCATGTACGGCGAGGTGCAGGTGACGCTGGTAGGGCGGGGACGCCCTGAAGGGACGCTGTGATACGTCTACGGTCACTGGCGTAACCCGTTGACCAATGAGAGCCTGAGGAAGAAGTTCCGCAGCAACGCTGGGGCGGTCCTTCCCAGAGAGAGAAGGTGGAGGGTCTGATAGAGGTCGAGAGGGATTAGACAGACTGGAGGACTGCTCTCCTCTGCTGGAGCAGCTGCAGTGAAAACACACACACACACACAGACACACCCACACACACACACACACACAGACACACACACACAGACACACACACACAGACACACACACACACACACACACACACACACACACACACACACACACACACACACACAGACACACACACACACCTCATCACAGCACTCCTGACCAGCTGATGTCTCTGCGTTTTACAACATCATGTTAACACTTTATACTGTGAGCTGAATTACAATGAAGAATCTACTTCCAATCTGAGGGAAGAGACATTTAAATGATTTAAAGAATCAAAGCTAAATGAAGTATCTACTTCCAATGAGAGGGAAGAGGGAGAGTCTATAGGGGATTAACTTTAGCTATAATTTACCATTTAGCAGACGCTTTTATCCAAAGCGACTTACAGTCATGTGTGCATACATTTTTACGTATGGGTGGTCCCGGGGATCGAACCCACTACCCTGGCGTTACAAGCACCATGCTCTACCAATTGAGCTACAGAGGACCACATTAAATGTACATTAAATGATCTAAAACAATCAAAGCTAAATGATGAAGTACTGTACCTTTTACTGTATCCATTTATATGACTCCAATAGGGTCACTACGTTCACTACGTTTACTTGACATTGTACAGTCCTGAGTGGATGGTGACAATGACAACAATTCATTTGAAGGATGGGCCTGTGTGTACATATATGAATTTACTATGAAATACGTTTGAAAAATACTGTTACTTGTTTATTTTCTTATTTTCTATTTTGTTCAACTGTATTTTATTCTCATTCTATACATGAATCTTCATTAAATAAAAATATAGAAAACTAAATATATCCTGTTTAGTCCTCCTCATTTATCAGATGTACAGTTTTTACAACAACCATAAAATCAGAATGTTACCTGACAACAACAACACAAAGATACAATATATACAGTACCACAGCCAAAGGGTTGGACACACTTACTTATTCAAGGGTTTTCCTTTATTTGTACTATTTTCTACATTGTAAAATAATAGTGAAGGCATCAAAACTATGAAATAACACATATGGAATCATGCAGTAACCATAAAAGTGTTAAACAAATCAAAATCTATTTTATATTTGAGATTCTTCAAAGTAGCCACCCTTTGCCTTGATGACTGCTTTGCACACAGCCATGCAATCTCCATAGACAAACATTGGCAGTAGAATGGCCTTACTGAAGAGCTCAGTGACTTTCAACGTGGCACCGTCATAGGATGCCACCTTTCCAACAAGTCAGTTCAGCAAATTTCTGCCCTGCTAGAGCTGCCCCGGTCAACTGTAAGTGCTGTTATTGTGAAGTGGAAACGTCTAGGAGAAACAACGGCTCAGCCTCGAAGTGGTAGACCACACAAGCTCACAGAACGGGACCGCCGAGTGCTGAAGCGCATAGTGCGTAAAAATAGAATATCCTCAGTTGCAAAACTCACTACCGAGTTCCAAACTGCCTCTGGAAGCAACATCAGCACAAGAACTGCTTGTCGGGAGCGTCACGAAAAGCGTTGGCTGGAGTGGTGTAAAGCTCGCCGCGATTGGACTCTGGAGCAGTGGAAACACGTTCTCTGGAGTGATGAATCACGCTTCACCATCTGGCAGTCCGACGGACTAATCTGGGTTTGGTGGATGCCAGGAGAACGCTACCTGCCCCAATGCATAGTGCCAACTGTAAAGTTTGGTGGAGGAGGAATAATGGTCTGGGGCTGTTTTTCATGTTTCGGGCTATGCCCTTTAGTTCCAATGAAGATAAATCTTAACGCTACAGCACACAATTACATTCTAGACGATTCTCTGCTTCCAACTTTGTGGCAACAGTTTGGGGAAGGCCCTTTCCTGTTTCAGCATGACAATGCCCACCTGCACAAAGCGAGGTCCATACAGAAATGGTTTGTCAAGATCGATGTGGAAGAACTTGACTGGCCTGCACAAAGCCCTGACCTCAACCCCATCGAACACCTTTGGGATGAATTGGAACGCCGACTGTGAGCCAGGCTTAATTGCCCAACATCAGTGCCCGTCCTCACTAATGCTCTTGTGGCTGAATGGAAGCAAGTCCCCACAGCAATGTTCCAACATCTAGTGGAAAGCCTTCCCAGAAGAGTGGAGGCTGTTATAGCAGCAAAGGGGGGGGGGGGGACCAACTCCATATTAATGCCCATGATTTTGGAATGAGCGGTTGGACGAGCAGGTGTCCACATACATTTGGTCATGTAGTACTTCGATATTTTTTTTTAACTGGTACCGGGGGACCTTCAGACAAGTCTTGTGAGGCCTGTGGGCGTCCTAGAGCAAAACAACCAACATGTACATGTTCATGAGATATTAGTGTGCAATATGTTCAAACTGTTGGGACGCTTACAGACAGAAGTTGGATCGGCTGTCCCGACTTCAGACGAGTCCCAAGAGGCTTGTGGGTCGAGAACAAAAAGCGGAGAACACATTGTCCACGTCTGCCCAACCATATTCTGAGTCGCTAATATTTTTGCACATAATCATGTATTAACTTATAAAGCGTCTGCATTTTTTCCCTACGACAATCGAGAAACGTAAGGATCAACTACGGTGTAATTGGTGTAATTTGAGCCACGCCCCCGAGGCAGAATGCCCACCCGGACCCTCCCACGCCCTGGGGTTGATAGCAGCAAAGGGGGGACCAACTCCATATTAATGGCCATGATTTGGGAATGAGATGTTTGACGAACAGGTGTCCACATACCTTTGGTCATGTAGTGTATTGTCATTCAGAGTGTTCAGGCAGAAAAGTCGCTTTAATCCACAATGACTTGTCGAGTGCGATCCAAAGGAATTTGCCCCGGTTGTGAGTTCATACTGGTGCGGATGGAAACAGGGGAGTTAACTTAGGGAAGGGTGAACATACATTAATGAGTGTGTGGCACAAAGCAGTAGAGAATTTCGTGCTATCAGGTAAAATGTTGGAAAATAACTATGGAGAGGTCCTCAGCTTTGGGAAGGGTGATGAGTTCAATTCCCATAAAGGCCTTCTCTCTCTGTTTCAACACTGGTCCTGGTCTGTGGTCCTGGTCACTGGTCCTGGTCACCGGTCCTGGCCACTGGTCCTGGCCACTGGTCCTGGCCACTGGTCCTGGTCTGTGGTCCTGGTCACTGGTCCTGGTCACTGGTCCTGGTCTGTGGTCCTGGCCACTGGTCCTGGCCACTGGTCCTGGTCACTGGTCCTGGTCACTGGTCCTGGCCACTGGTCCTGGTCTGTGGTCCTGGCCACTGGTCCTGGCCACTGGTCCTGGTCTGTGGTCCTGGTCACTGGTCCTGGTCACCGGTCCTGGTCACTGGTCCTGGTCTGTGGTCCTGGTCAGCGGTCCTGGTCTGTGGTCCTGGCCACTGGTCCTGGTCTGTGGTCCTGGCCACTGGTCCTGGTCTGTGGTCCTGGCCACTGGTCCTGGTCTGTGGTCCTGGCCACTGGTCCTGGTCTGCTCCAGCAACAGTCGCCTCGGTCAAGCTGCTCCCAGCTCACATCAACGACAGGCTGCTTCTGGCTTTCACCTTAAATAAAGAACAGGTGAAAGCAACTCCCAGGTCCAAATCAGTTACGCGTCAATTAATTACTCCCGTGATCAACAGGGGGAAGAGGAGGAGCGCACCTTATATCTGTCTGGGTGAAACCTGTACCTGGTGAATTAAGTTCTGGGCATATAATGCAATGTATGGAGGAAGCTTCTAATACAGTTGAAGTCGGAAGTTTACATACACCTTAGCCAAATACATTTAAACTCTGTTTTTCACAATTCCTGACATTTAATCCTAGTAAAAATTCCCTGTCTTAGGTCAGTTAGGATCACCACTTTATTTTAAGAATGTGAAATGTCAGAGTAATAGTAGAGAGAATGATTTATTTCAGCTTTTATTTCTTTCATCACATTCCCAGTTGGTCAGAAGTTTACATACACTCAATTAGTATTTGGTAGCATTGCCTTTAAATTGTTTAACTTGGGTCAAACGTTTCGGGTAGCCTTCCACAAACTTCCCACAATAAGTTGGGTGAATTTTGGCCCATTCTTCCTGACAGAGCTGGTGTAACTAAGTCAGGTTTGTAGGCCTCCTTGCTCGCACACGCTTTTTCAGTTCTGCCCACAACTTCTCTTTGGATTGAGGTCAGGGCTTTGTGATGGCCACTCCAATACCTTGACTTTGTTGTCCTTAAGCCATTTTGCCACAACTTTGGAAGTATGCTTGGGGTCATTGGCCATTTGGAAGACCCATTTGCGACCAAGCTTTAACTTCCTGACTGATGTCTTGAGATGTTGCTTCAATATATCCACATAATTTTCCTTCCTCATGATGCCATCTATTTTGTGAAGTGCACCAGTCCCTCCTGCAACAAAGCACCTCCACAGCATGATGCTGCCACCCCCGTGCTTCACGATTGGGATGGTGTTCTTCGGCTTGCAAGCCTTCCCCTTTTTCCTCCAAACATAACAATGGTCATTATGGCCAAAAAGTTCTATTTTTGTTTCATCAGACCAGAGGACATTTCTCCAATTTCTCTTTGTCCCCATGTGCAGTTGCACACCGTAGTCTGGCTTTTTTATGGCGGTTTTTGGAGCAGTGGCTTCTTCCTTGCTGAGCGGCCTTTCAGGTTGTGTCGATATAGGACTCGTTTTACTGTGGATATAGATACTTTGTACCTGTTTCCTCCAGCATCTTCACAAGGTCCTTTGCTGTTGTTCTGGGATTGATTTGCACTTTTCGCACCAAAGTACGTTCATCTCTAGAAGACAGAACGCGTCTCCTTCCTGAGCGGTATGACGGCTGCGTGGTCCCATGGAGTTCATTCTTGCGTACTATTGTTTGTACAGATGAACGTGGTACCTTCAGGTGTTTGGAAATTGCTCCCAAGGATAAACCAGACTTGTGGAGGTCTACAATTTTTTTTCTGAGGTCTTGGCTGATTTCTTTTGATTTTCCCATGATGTCAAGCAAAGAGGCACTGAGTTTGAAGGTAGGCCTTGAAATACATCCACAGGTACACCTCCAATTGACACAAATTATGTCAATTAGCCTATCAGACGCTTCTGAAGCCATGACATCATTTCCTGGAATTTTCCAAGCTGTTTAAAGGCACAGTTAACTTAGTGTATGTCAACTTCTGACACACTGGAATTTTGACACAGTGAATTATAAGTGAAATAATCTGTCTGTAAAAAATTACTTGTGTCATGCACAAAGTAGATGTCCTAACCGACTTGCCAAAACTATAGTTTGTTAACAAGACATTTGTGGAGTGGTTGAAAAACAAGTTTTAATGACGCCAATATACTTTACTCTGAGACGTGTTGCCTATATACTGTACTGTGAGACGTGTTGCCTATATACTGTACTCTGAGACGTGTTGCCTATATACTTTACTCTGAGACGTGTTGCCTATATACTGTACTGTGAGACGTGTTGCCTATATACTGTACTGTGAGACGTGTTGCCTATATACTGTACTCTGAGACGTGTTAACTATATACTTTACTGTGAGACGTGTTGCCTATATACTGTACTCTGAGACGTGTTAACTATATACTGTACTGTGAGACGTGTTGCCTATATACTGTACTCTGAGACGTGTTAACTATATACTTTACTGTGAGATGTGTTGCCTATATACTGTACTCTGAGACGTGTTAACTATATACTTTACTGTGAGATGTGTTGCCTATATACTGTACTGTGAGATGTGTTGCCTATATACTTTACTCTGAGACGTGTTGCCTATATACTGTACTCTGAGACGTGTTAACTATATACTTTACTGTGAGACGTGTTGCCTATATACTGTACTTGTACTGTGAGACGTGTTGCCTATATACTGTACTCTGAGACGTGTTAACTTATACTTTACTGTGAGACGTGTTGCCTATATACTGTACTGTGAGACGTGTTGCCTATATACTGTACTGTGAGACGTGTTGCCTATATACTGTACTCTGAGACGTGTTGCCTATATACTGTACTGTGAGACGTGTTGCCTATATACTGTACTGTGCTGTATGAGTCAGGGACATACTAACCAAACTTGTAAACACGGCTGCATGTGATTCCTACTAATGTGACTCTGTTTAGCCAATGGCAATGTCCACGATCGGTATAATAGCCAATGGCAATGTCCACGATCGGTATAACAGCCAATGGCAATGTCCACGATCGGTATAACAGCCAATGGCAACGTCCGATCGGTATAACACCAGGAGCTGCTAGTGGATCTGACAGTTCTAACACGGTTCCATCTCCAACACCGTCAAAATACCAGCTATGCTAGTGTCGGCTAACGCAAATCTGATTGAATCGAGCCCTTAGTCTCTCAGCCTCCCAGCACTCATTCCTTTCTCCTGAGAGAGAGGGGGCTGTCATCATGGCAAAGACTGAACAAGACTGGCTTGATGACCGAGGGGTGGAGGGAGAGAGGGAAGGAGAGAGGGAGGAATCAAGGGAGGAATACACCGGCGATGACGATCCCCCAGCGAAGCACAGCTTGTTCTCCCAACATTCATAAAAAGGCTTCTTTACCTCTTTACAGTTGTATGAATATGAAGTGGAGACTACCGGCTACAGAGACAGGGCCTCACCCCTCTCTGTTGATCCAACTGTCCCAACACTGCTAGACTGGACCAGGGCCAGGGGGGAGAGGAGGGCTGGGGCCTGCTGCCTGTACACCAGCCAGGGTAGGGCTGAGCTGGGCAAACACACAGGGCTGAGCACCCCTCTGGGCCTCGGGACTGTCAACAGCTACCCTGTCCAGCCTGTTTCCTCCCATCCAGATTTACATTTACATTTAAGTCATTTAGCAGACGCTCTAATCCAGAGCGATTTACAGTTAGTGAGTGTATAGATTTTCCATACTGGCCCCCCGTGGGAAACGAACCCACAACCCTGGCGTTGCAAGCACCAAGCTCTACCAGCTGAGCTACAGGAGGCCATGTACTAGGAATTTGACCTGGGGAAACGATGTTGCCACAATAAACAGAATATACATTTTAGATATTTCAGAGTTTGTTTAGCATTTTAGGTTTACGTCTTGATTAATGCTACTCTCAAATATTTCAACTATTCTAGACCAAAAAAATTAAATCAACATTAGGCTTCGAGGACAAAATGAAATGAAAAATACATTTTCTGGTTATCATAGCTTAGGCTTTACATCCATGTTAACCTTAAGAACACATTTAAAACCACATATGGACTGAAACGTTTAATCTCTTTATTTACCCAAACTTCTCCTCCACTTAGAGACACACACACACACACACACACACACACACACACACACACACACACACACACACACAGACACAGACACACACACACACACACACACACACAGACACAGACACACACACAAGCTGTGGGGGCTGTGGACATTAGCATAACTGAATGAGAACACTATTATGATGCTTAACCAGTAGGAGGTATTTAAAACAACTGTTAAATTTTTCACCTAGTCGGCTCGGGGATTAGAGCGTAACCAGTAACCGAGAGGTCGCTGGTTCTAATCCCCGAGCCGACTAGGTGAAAAATCTGTCTATGTGCCCTTGAGCAAGGCACTTAACCCTAATTGCTCCTGTAAGCCACTCTGGATAAGAGCGTCTGCTAAATGACAAAAAAATAAAATAATTAACAGTTGTTTTAAACACCTCCTACTGGTTAATAATATACATAATAGTGTTCTCATTCAGTTATGCTAATGTCCACAGCCCCCACAGCTTGTGTGTGTGTGTCTGTCTGTCTGTCTGTGTGTGTGTGTGTGTGTGTGTGTGTGTGTGTGTGTGTGTGTGTGTGTGTGTGTGTGTGTGTGTGTGTGTGTGTGTGTGTGCGTCTGTCTGTGTGTGTGTGCGTCTGTCTGTCTGTGTGTGTGTGTGTGTGTGTGTGTGTGTGTGTGTGTGTGTGTGTGTGTGTCTGTGTGTGTGTGTGTGTGTGTGTGTGTGTGTGTGTGTGTGTGTGTGTGTGTGTGTGTGTGTGTGTGTGTTTGTGTCTGTCTGTGTGTGTGTGTGTCTGTCTGTGTGTGTGTGTGTGTGTGTGTGTGTGTGTGTGTGTGTGTGTGTGTGTGTGTGTGTGTCTGTGTGTGTGTGTGTGTGTGTGTGTGTGTGTCTGTGTGTGTGTGTCTGTGTGTGTGTGTGTGTGTGTGTGTGTGTGTGTGTGTGTGTGTGTGTGTGTGTGTGTGTGTGTGTGTGTGTGTGTGTGTGTCTTGTCTGTGTGTGTGTGTCTGTGTGTGTGTGTGTGTGTGTGTGTGTGTGTGTGTGTGTGTGTGTGTGTGTGTGTGTGTGTGTGTGTTTGTGCGTCTGTCTGTGTGTGTGTTTGTGCGTCTGTCTGAAACTCTTCCATCCAACTGCTGAAACACAGCCAGAGGGGAGAAGAGACTAAGATACACAGAGGGGAGAAGAGACTAAGATACACAGAGGGGAGAAGAGACTAAGATACACAGAGGGGAGAAGAGACTAAGATACACAGAGGAGGAGAAGAGACTAAGATACACAGAGAGGAGAAGAGACTAAGATACACAGAGAGGAGAAGAGACTAAGATACACAGAGGGGAGAAGAGACTAAGATACACAGAGAGGAGAAGAGACTAAGATACACAGAGAGGAGAAGAGACTAAGATACACAGAGGGGAGAAGAGACTAAGATACACAGAGGGGAGAAGAGACTAAGATACACAGAGGGGAGAAGAGACTAAGATACACAGAGAGGAGAAGAGACTAAGATACACAGAGGAGGAGAAGAGACTAAGATACACAGAGAGGAGAAGAGACTAAGATACACAGAGAGGAGAAGAGACTAAGATACACAGAGGGGAGAAGAGACTAAGATACACAGAGGGGAGAAGAGACTAAGATACACAGAGGGGAGAAGAGACTAAGATACACAGAGAGGAGAAGAGACTAAGATACACAGAGGGGAGAAGAGACTAAGATACACAGAGGGGAGAAGAGACTAAGATACACAGAGAGGAGAAGAGACTAAGATACACAGAGGGGAGAAGAGACTAAGATACACAGAGGTCTCAGAGAGGTTGTTGTAAAATGAGACCTGGTAAAGGAAGGCAGAACAGAAACTCAACCCTAGGAGGATACAGAGTAGACTAAACCAGGGGTCCCCAACTGGCAACTCAACCCTAGGAGGATACAGAGTAGACTAAACCAGGGGTCCCCAACTGGCAACTCAACCCTAGGAGGATACAGAGTAGACTAAACCAGGGGTCCCCAACTGGCAACTCAACCCTAGGAGGATACAGAGTAGACTAAACCAGGGGTCCCCAACTGGCAACTCAACCCTAGGAGGATACAGAGTAGACTAAACCAGGGGTCCCAAAACTGGCAACTCAACCCTAGGAGGATACAGAGTAGACTAAACCAGGGGTCCCCAACTGGCAACTCAACCCTAGGAGGATACAGAGTAGACTAAACCAGGGGTCCCCAACTGGCAACTCAACCCTAGGAGGATACAGAGTAGACTAAACCAGGGGTCCCCAACTGGCAACTCAACCCTAGGAGGATACAGAGTAGACTAAACCAGGGGTCCCCAACTGGCAACTCAACCCTAGGAGGATACAGAGTAGACTAAACCAGGGGTCCCCAACTGGCAGCCTCCACACGAATTTGGCCCGCGGGTGGTTTTATTTGGCCCGCCAAGTTTTTGACAAAAAAATATATATACAGTGCATTCAGAAAGTATTCAGACCCCTTTACTTTTTCCACATTTTGTTATGTTACAGCCTTATTCTAAAATTGATTAAATTGTTTTTTTTCTCCAGCATAAATCTACACACAATACCCCATAATGACAAAGCAAAAACATTTTTTTTTTAAATTTTAGCAAATGAATTACAAATAAAAACCGAAAATATTACATTTACATAAGTATTCAGACCCTTTACTCAGTACTTTGTTGAAGGACCTTTGGCAGCGATTGCAGCCTCGAGTCTTCTTGGGTATGACGCTACAAGCTTGGCACACCTGTATTTGGGGAGTTTCTCCCATTCTTCTCTGCAGATCCTCTCAAGCTCTGTCAGGTTGGATGGGGAGCGTCGCTGAACAGCTGTTTTCAGGTCTCTCCTAGGGCTGTTTTGTTGACCGTAAAACCGCCACACCGGCGGTCACGAGTCATGAAGGCAGTCAAATTCCACGTGACCATTTAGTCACGGTAATTAGGGTTCTCCAAGCTCTGATGCTGCTGATGGTCATTAGTAGCCTACCAAACTTGCTAACTGCCTGGTACTCAGCACTCGATTGTCCCTCTAATCACTCTGACATCAATGCAAATGTGTTCGAAAATCTAATCAAACACTTCATGAGAGCCCATGAGCTCATGTTGCGCAACATTTCTATAGGCTATGCAATTGTGCGATAAAACAGAGTGATGGCCTCTATTAAAAAGAGGAGGATCCCATCAGCTTTCTAGAGGCTAGGCCTACTATATTTATTTCTCTACTTTCCTAATATTAAGCACATTGCTTCTCTTTACAACAGGAGTATAGCCTACCTGGCTGGCATGAAAATGAACCACAGGAAAAGCGTCCTCCATTCGCTATTTAAGTGCAGAGATGACATGTAGTTTTTCCCACTGCCCCTGTTTCAAGACAGGTGCATGATAATGGTCCATTCTAAATCAAAACAAATTTCACACATATTTTGTGTATGTAAAGACAAGATTAAATCAAGAACAGTGTGATGGGTGACAATATTAGCTTATCACTTTTGAATTATATCTTATCACTTGTGAATGATGCCCAGAATAAGAAACTGCCTTTTCTTTTTGTGACTTTTTCAAATCATAGTCGGACACCTCATGTAGCCTAGCCCATAGGCCTATATGTTTTGATAAGGTTTGTATCACAACTAAAGTGGCCAAATAACTTTTTTAAATTAAGCACATTAATCCGCTTTACAAGGGGTTTAGAGCCTAACTGGCATATATAAGCAGCGGGTGAGTTTCAAGTTTGGGGAAGATAATTTTCACCATAACAATGCACCTTTATAATAAAAGCATTACATGCATAATTGCATTTGCGGTCACTTTTGATAATGGTGTTTTCCGCGAATGGAACATTCACCATCTGCACATTGCGCTTATAATGTGAAGAAATAGCCGAATAATTTATCAACATTTTAAGCTAAATGTTCTGATCTGTTGTGTCAGCCACATTGCATAAATTTTTTTTTTTGATCCTAGTGGTTGTATTAATTTGGGATCTATCGCATCCCACAACTGTCCCAGACTATGTTTGGAATATTTATTTCTCGCACAGAATAGAACAGGTCAACTTTTGTACTATGGGGGATAGTAGATTGACATAGGCTAGTGCTTTTGCTGTTCATTACTCATCTTGTTGGCTGACGAAAAGTTAATGTGGACAGTTCTTCCAACATCTTCAATGTGCACCTCGGAATTGGATGAGGATGACCGCAGTTGCGTCCCCGATGTGTCTGTCTTCACTTATGGCCAGTGAGAAAGACCCGATCACGTGATGGATGTGACATGTGAGGCAATGTGAGGCCATGTGAGAGGAGCTTCGGAGCACTCCGGGCCAAGGGCACAACGCGGTACTCCGGGCCAAGGGCACAACGCAGTACCCCCGGGCCAAGGGCACAACGCAGTACCCCCGGGCCAAGGGCACAACGCAGTACTCCGGGCCAAGGGCACAACGCAGTACCCCCGGGCCAAGGGCACAACGCAGTACTCGGGCCAAGGGCACAACGCAGTACCCCGGGCCAAGGGCACAACGCAGTACCCCGGGCCAAGGGCACAACGCAGTACCCCCGGGCCAAGGGCACAACGCAGTACCCCCGGGCCAAGGGCACAACGCAGTACCCCCGGGCCAAGGGCACAACGCAGTACCCCCGGAGTACTGCGAATCTTGTTTCTCATGGTCTGAGAGTCTTTAGGTGCCTTTTGGCAAACTCCAAGCGGGCTGTCATGTGCCTTTTACTGAGGAGTGGCTTCCGTCTGGCCACCCTACCATAAAGGCCTGATTGGTGGAGTGCTGCAGAGATTCTTGTCCTTCTGGAAGGTTCTCCCATCTCCACAGAGGAACTCTGGAGCTCTGTCAGTGTGACCATCAGGTTCTTGGTCACCTCCCTGACCAAGTCCCTTCTCCCCCGATTGCTCAGTTTGGCTGGGCGGCCAGCTCTAGGAAGAGTCTTTGTGGTTCCAAACTTCTTCCATTTAAGAATGATGGAGGCCACTGTGTTCTTGGGGACCTTCAATGCTGCAGAATTGTTTTGGTACCCTTCCCCAGATCTGTGCCTCGACACAATCCTATCTCGGAGCTCTACGAACAATTCCTTCGACCTCATGGCTTGGTTTTTTCTCTGACATGCACTGTCAATTGTGGGACCTTATATACAGTGAGGGAAAAAAGTATTTGATCCCCTGCTGATTTTGTACGTTTGCCCACTGACAAAGAAATGATCAGTCTATCATTTTAATGGTAGGTTTATTTGAACAGTGTCAGACAAAATAACAACAAAAAAATCCAGAAAAACGCATGTCAAAAATGTTATAAATTGATTTGCATTTTAATGAGGGAAATAAGTATTTGACCCCCTCTCAATCAGAAAGATTTCTGGCTCCCAGGTGTCTTTTATACAGGTAACGAGCTGAGATTAGGAGCACACTCTTAAAGGGATTGCTCCTAATCTCAGCTTGTTACCTGTATAAAAGACACCTGTCCAGAGAAGCAATCAATCAATCAGATTCCAAACTCCACCATGGCCAAGACCAAAAGAGCTATCCAAGGATGTCAGGGACAAGATTGTAGACCTACACAAGGCTGGAATGGGCTACAAGACCATCGTCAAGCAGCTTGGTGAGAAGGTGACAACAGTTGGTGCGATTATTCGCAAATGGAAGAAACACAAAAGAACTGTCAATCTCCCTCGGCCTGGGGCTCCATGCAATATCTCACCTCGTGGAGTTGCAATGATCATGAGAATGGTGAGGAATCAGCCCAGAACTACACGAGAGGATCTTGTCAATGATCTCAAGGCAGCTGGGACCATAGTCACCAAGAAAACAATTGGTAACACACTACGCCGTGAAGGACTGAAATCCTGCAGCGCCCGCAAGGTCCCCTTGCTCAAGAAAGCCCATATACAGGCCCGTCTGAAGTTTGCCAATGAACATCTGAATGATTCAGAGGAGAACTGGGTGAAAGTGTTGTGGTCAGATGAGACCAAAATGGAGCTCTTTGGCATCAACTCAACTCGCCGTGTTTGGAGGAGGAGGAATGCTGCCTATGACCCCAATAACACCACCCACACCGTTAAACATGGAGGTGGAAACATTATGCTTTGGGGAGGGGGTTTCTGCTAAGGGGACAGGACAACTTCACCGCATCAAAGGGACGATGGACGGGGCCATGTACGGTCAAATCTTGGGTGAGAACCTTCCCTCAGCCAGGGCATTGAAAATGGGTCGTGGATGGATATTCCAGCATGACAATGACCCAAAACACACGGCCAAGGCAACAATGGAGTGGCTCAAGAAGAAGCACATTAAGGTCCTGGAGTGGCCTAGCCGGTCTCCAGACCTTAATCCCATAGAAAATCTGTGGAGGGAGCTGAAGGTTCGAGTTGCCAAACGTCAGCCTCGAAACCTTAATGACTTGGAGAAGATCTGCAAAGAGGAGTGGGACAAAATCCCTTCTGAGATGTGTGCAAACCTGGTGGCCAACTACAAGAAACGTCTGACTTTTGTGATTGCCAACAATGGTTTTGCCACCAAGTACTAAGTCATGTTTTGCAGAGGGGTCAAATGCTTATTTCCCTCATTAAAATGCAAATCAATTTATAACATTTTTGACATGCGTTTTTCTGGATTTTTTTGTTGTTATTCTGTCTCTCACTGTTCAAATAAACCTGCCATTAAAATTATAGACTGATCATTTCTTTGTCAGTGGGCAAATATACAAAATTTAGCAGGGAATCAAATACTTTCTTCCCTCACTGTAGACAGGTGTGTGCCTTTCCAAATCATGTCCAATCAATTGAATTTACCACAGGTGGACTCCAATCAAGTTTTAGAAACATCTCAAGGATGATCAATGGAAACATGATGCACCTGAGCTCATAGTCTCATAGCAAAGGGTCTGAATACTTACGTAAATAAGATATTTCTGTTTCTTAGTTTTTTATAAATGTGCAATAATTTATTAAAACCTTTTTTTGCTTTGTCATTATGGGGCATGGTGTGTAGATTGATGAGGAAAACAATTAATTTAATCCATTTTAGAATAAGGCTGTAACAAAACAAAATGTTGAAAAAGTAAAGGGATCTGAACACTTTCCAAAGGCACTGTATATATATTTTTTTATTTTTTATTGTTGGACATAAAATACTGTAAAAACACCAGGAAATCAGCTCCAAGTGATTTTAATTTAAGAAATCTGTTCCCAAGTATTCCCACTCATAATAGAGAGATACGTCATCGTATACAAATGTAAGCAAGGTTTGAAATGATTATCTTTTAGTCAAACATTATATCTGTTTGGGCTTCTTGTGCTCAATTTGCAGTCTACAAATGATTTGTAATTACATTCTGGCCTCCCGACCATCAGCTCAAGAAAAAATCAGCCCGTGGCTGAATCTAGTTGATGATCCCTGATCTAAAGTTATCCAGTAACTCTACCAGCAGGTCTCACCCTCCCAGAGAGCACAAAGACAGAAGCAGAGAAGACAATGTAATGCAGGGAACAATCCCACACGGATGGACCTCTACAATGAACCAGTACAATAACCCTGATGCATAGAGGACAGACCACACCTGAGGGGACAGAACAAATAAACATTCTAACACACACAGCTGACACACCCTGATCCTGAACCTCTATGTTCCTGTTACTTTCTATCTCTCCATCTGGGACTAGTGACGAAGTAGAACTTTCCTTGCAGCGCTCAGGCGATAGGTGACCAGCATCAGTAGGAATTTCCTTGCAGCGCTCAGGCGATAGGTGACCAGC